>NW_017534830.1:793085-803072 GCF_001853355.1 Bactrocera latifrons
GTAAGGAATTTATGAAATCTTTGAACAACTATCTTTATACCAATATTTTTTTTCTTATAATATAAAAAAGAAATTTGAAATGAATATATTATATTCTTATGTATTTTAAGAATTTCACTTTCAACACAAATTGCGGATGACAAGAGATAAAAAATACAAGAAGGAATTATATAGGTATTAATAAAACATATATTTTTCATAACCAGAAGAACCTTGAAACTGAAAATACTATCATTAAATTTGCAACGTAGCTTTTAACAACCAAAAGGAAGAGTCAGATACCCTATGAAGTTTGCCGATTTAGCCATGTCCGTCTGTTCGCCCGTTTTTCTATCTGTATATAAGCGAACTAGTTATTGAGATATCGATCTAAAAGTATGCACAGGTCCTTTCTTTCCCAAGAAGCGACTCACTTGTCGAAATACAAACTGAACGATCCAAAGCAGTGCATGAAAAACTTTTAGGAGCTCTCATAGAGCATTTTGCTATACTTCACTTGAAATAAATAACGGATTGAGAATATACCTTTACGCATAATTGGGTGTCAGAGATCAAAGAGGAACATTTCTACGACAAGGCATGCAGACTACACATAAAATACGCTGACTATATTAAAATGCTTTGGTCGATGTTATGAGAACAATGCTAGAACGTTACTGGGAGTGAAAAAAATGTGTGCTGAATGAAGTGAATGCAGATGATGAAACGAAATAAAGGAAAAAGAGTAATAGTTAAGGTATAGCAGATGGAGCCAGGACTGGAAGGAATATAATTTCAAACTACGGAAATATTTGGCTTCTTAGCCATATACAGAAAAGGCGATCAGCTCGAAAAAGAAAATCATGTAGCATATTTGGAAGATCACTTAAATTTAAGTACAATTTGGAGTTAAAAAATAAATTTGGAACCATCTTAGCAACTACTAAAGTATTTCTGCCTTAACTGCAGACACTGTTGTGGTTTGGAGTAGACTAAACAATGACAGTCGTAGAAATAACTATACTAATAAGCAGCGCTGCTTTCAGATGAGTAGAGCAAAACCCATCTCTTGAAGACTAGAAGTTCAATTTAATGGCTTGCAGAAAAAGCCATTCAAATAGTTATATACTTATCTTGCCACAAGGTCAAGGCGTTTGAAGCCAATAAGGTTCAACAGATACAATAATAAGGTTTACAGATGAAAATATTTTCACTGTTAAAGAAGTTTTCAATAAACAACTCGACGAAGTCAGCGTAAAAACTTTCAAGTACAGAAAGAATGTTATTACAAGGGTTCGACAGGGTCACCATCCATCTGCTGTAATGATTAAGTGGGGAGTTTTCTGTGAAAAAGGCATTGAAACTGGGACAAAAGTGAACCAGTAGAATGTTTTAGTAGGCGTGCTTAAAGCAAGACTTACTTCGATGGAGAACATTGGATCATCCAGCAAGATTCTGCTCCATTACACTGTGCAAAACCAACTAGCAGTGGCTTAAAAGCAATATTCCCGATTTCATAGCTGCAAATAACTGACCGACTGGAAATCTAGTTCCATTGAAATATAGTTTGTGATCAGAGTTATAGGACATGGCTCGTCAAATGCCTCACAGAGATTTGGAGTGTCTAAAAAAATCTGTGATTCAAGCAATGTCGTCAGTAAGAATAGAAATTGTGCGTGCTGCTATTGATCAATCACCGAATCGATTGAAGGTTTGTGTGCAAGCAAAAAGTGACCATTACATACTAAAGTTTGTAAATCCCTGATTAAATATAGACATATTTAAATAAAAATAACTGTATTAGAAACTGTGATAAAGTTCATTTTATATAGCAATGATCAGAACTTGTAACAGAACCTATGGCAGGACTAAGAGGAGTAGAAAGCAGAGCAATGCCATTATGTGAAGAGGCGGCTTCTGGAGTTTCCAGGAAAGAGTTTCTGTGAAGATTTATATACTTTATTCCCTACAAATGGTATGTATTGTTCATTTATTGAAAAATTGCGAGCTTTTAGGAAATCGAAAATCAAGTGTCTCCAATCGGTGGTATAATACATATATACAACTCGAAGATCTGCAAAAGTTTGGTAAAATTGATTTACCTGAAGAATGTAGTGAAAAAGCGATAGCAATCGTATTTCTTACCATTTAAAAGATTGCATAAGCATATAAATACATATATGCATATATTTTTATGTACTTACACACAACATAATTCCACAAAAATAACAAATTGTTGTCATAGCTGCATACAAAACTCAAACGGATATGTTTACGTGTCGCAGGATACAAACCCACTTCGTGACGTCACGGCTTAACGACACGCATTTAATGACGTCACTGTTAGCGCACACGAAGTTTATGCACGAGAGGCTTGGCATGTTTAATAGTCTATATGTACATAGTATACATAAGTACATATGTATGTATGGTATATACATTTATACATCATATATTAGATTGATTTTGATGCTGAGGTTTGTTCACAATACTAACATGTATGTATATATCCTAAGTGTCATACAAATATATATGTACATATACATACATATGTCTGTTCCAAATATCTACAAAAAAATAAAACTCTCACTCCTTCTGCAATAGATGCATACATATACATGTACATTAATATATATTAACTATCAATTGGCATGCGCCTGTTGACGTCATTGGCTTTCTCAAGGTGGCGCCTACACCGTTAGTTAAACTATTGGCACGACAAATGCAGAACATGCCACAAGTCAAGCAAGTGGAATGAATTCAAGTGAAGGCAAAAGTAAAAAGAAGAAAAGTGTCTATAAAAATAGCACAAGGCCTATTTATAGTTCACCTATGTTTGTTTACAATTTTCTTTTTCAACAACAACAATATTTTTTCTTGAAATTAAATGACTATCAGCGTTTGCCATGACGAATAGAAGGTCGTAAGTCGTAAAGGCAGTTGGTGTAAATGCAATTCTAAGAAAAAATAGCTCTAACTGTAAATATGTTACTACACAGTTAACAAGTTAACCTCGCGCTGTGTAATGCGAGTAATGAAATATTAATGCTTTTCCTTGTTGTTATATTTATGACGAGACAAAGTCTACGCCTGTTTTTTTTTGTTTTTGGTTTTAGAAATGTTTACTATAACCCGGGCGCTGTGTGGACAGAAGGGAGTTCTTATTTTATTCATCTAATTGGTTTATGGGTTTCTGCAAAATGCATTGAAAATTAGGAAATTGTAACTGAAAGCTGCGCAATATGTTTAAGATTGTTAGTGCATTCTTTTTACTGTTCTATGAAGTCTCAGGTTTGAGTTGAGTTGTCATTGGAGAGTGTATGAAACTCGAAGTTTAATTTTACTAATTTTTTATACACGACGTGGGTCGTCTAACTGCTTGACTCAGTTTTTTAGGGTAGAGTTTAACAAATTCTGAGTTTTAGTGGACTTGTTTGAGGGTTTAAGAAACAAGTTGAACTAATTTTATGTAGAGTGTAATTATGTATTTCTAGTATCAGTCTAAGGTTTCTTAGCGAGAGTTTAACAAACCCGGAGTTTAAGTAGGTTAATTTGAGAGTTTATGAAACTCAAAGATGAATTTGAATACCTTTACATAAACAATGTCAGTGTCTGGGTTTTCAGAGTCAGTGTTTCTATTGGTGAGTTTAAGAAACTCGGAGTTTCATTTTATTGTTTTTTATTATATTTTTTATGTAGGTGGCCAAACTGCCACACTCGGTTTTTGAGGGAAGAGTTTAACAAACTCTAAGTTTATATAGACTAATTTGAAGTCTTAAGAAGTAAAAACTTTAGTTTTACTACTTCGATGCATGCAATATCTGGGGGTGTGATGTCAGTGTAAGAATTTTCTCGATGAGTTTAATAAACTCGGAGTTAAATTTTACTTTTTTTTTTATCTACGATGTAGGTGGGTGAAATGCCAGTCTCAGTTTTCTCACGAAAGTGTTTAATAAACTCTGAGTTTAAGTATCACAGTAGGAGATATTCGTAATATGAATTTCCTGGCAATCGCGACATGTCACCATTTCAAACGGAAGTTAATGACAGAGATTTAACTATTTCGTTCGTTTCCACACGAACTTAAACCCACCTTAGACACCACTTCTTTGCAAAGACAGCTATATGTAAAATAATGTAGTATTCAATTATTTAGTATCTCCTCATTTACGTAGACGTAGGAGAAAGAAGTTGTATGCTTTGTATATTACATAATACAAGTGACGTTTACGCAATAGCTGCTGACTTAAAATGCAATAAAAGAGATATATGTAGTTATAAATATATTGTATGAAGAACGCAATTCAAGTAATTTGATATCAGTGGAAATTTTTTGATCAGGTTAAATAGAAAATCAGAAGCAGATATAAAGGGTGTTTTTTTTTTTTTTGGTTATTTTGACAGTTGGTACTTCATGCATACTCTGTTTGGTTTGTCATTGCGTAACGTATAGACTTATTACGGAGCAACGTTTGCAAATCTATGAGTGATGATAATGCACAAGCCATTATTGAGACGGCGTAACACCCTAAAAAAGTCACTGCTTAGTGTGGTAGAAGCAAGCATTTGTTCACATTTCTGCAAAAATGAAGCCGTTATGGCCGGCTCAGAGCAGTTACAGTCGATGGGGTACAATATAGGGCCATGATTAATGATTATTTCGTCTCTTTCTTTGAAGAACATTAATGTGAATGACCTTTGGTCTCAACAAGACGGCTACTGCTTAGGAAACAAGCAATTTATTACCGCCGTTGGATTGACGTCTTGGAAGAGAATATTCGCCGAGTTTTTGCTAATAACCGGGAACGTATAAAATTAACGCATAAAATTGGGCATCTTGCATGGAATTTATTTGAGCCAGCCGCGCTGGAGCAATGCCCGTAATCATTTTAAAATATGATTGAGAAACCTAATCTTTAAAATAAGGCTAAATTCTTGGCCATAACATCGAACCATATGCGTGCTATTTCTTTCTGAAAATTGCATGCCTTATAAAACACCCTTTATTTGTATTAGCTCGTATGCATGTGTGTTCTTCTAAGCAAAAGCCACATTAAATTATAATTTTTTAATACTCTAAGCTGAAATATTTCTATAAAAAAATTCAAATTCTATGAATTGGTTTATATATTTACTCCTACCATCTAGATAGCTAAAGAAAAAAGGTATAAAAATATAAAAAAAATCACCTTAGTTACTTTATTGATTAATGTAGCATATTTTAATTAGAAAATCTCACAAAGTTCATAGCAAAAATGTTTTGTATATTCGGTAAATAAAAACAAGTAAGGAAGGGCTAAGTTCGGGTGTCACCGAACATTTTATACTCTCGCATGACAAGTTTCATCAAGATATCTCTATTTTTACTCAAGTTACAGCTTGCACGGACGGATAGACAGACATCCGGATTTCAACTCTACTCGTCACCCTGATCACTTTGGTACATGTATGTTACCATATATCTGACGATATATACCGTTATTAGCAATTTTATTACAAGAGTATAAAAATGATGCCCTCTGAATTACAGGAAAATATCTGAGAGATTTACCAATATTTTCGGTGAAAAATTAAGTTAGGTTAGGCACTGAGTTTTTCGTGTTCGATGTCAGGGACCCTGAAAAGTTATAGTCCGATTACGACAACTTTTCCACAAAGGATACCTCAGCTTAAATACCGTATTTGTGTAGAGTTTTATTCCGCTATCATCATCGGTTCCTAATGTATATATTATACAGGGAAGGTATCAGATGGAATTCAAAATAGCGTTATATTGGAAGAAGACGTGGTTGTAAACCGATTTCACCCATCTTTCATACATATTATTAGGGTATTAAGAAACTATTATATACCGAATTTCATTGAAATCGGTCGAGTAGTTCCTGAGATATGGTTTTTGGTCCATAAGTGGGCGAMGCCACCCTCATTTTCAATTTTTAAAAAAGCCTGCGTGCAGCTTCCTTCTGCCATTTCTTCCGTAAAATTTAGTGCTTCTTACGTTTTTTGTTAGTCGGTTAACGTACTTTTAGTGATTTTCAACATAACCTTTGATTTATTCCATTTTTGAACTGTGTATGGAAATGCCTGAAAGCAACGATTCCATAGAGCTTGGTTGACATAGCTATAGTAGTTTTCGAGATATGTACAAAAAACTTAGTAGGGGGCGAGGACACGCCCACTTTTCCAAAAAGATTACGTCCAAATATGCCTCTCTCTAATGCGATCCTTTGTGCCAAATTTCCCTTTAATATCTTTATTTATGGCTTAGTTATGACACTTTATAAGTTTTCGATTTTCGTCATTTTGTGGGCGTGGCAGTGGGCCGATTATGCACATCTTCGAAATTAAGCTTCCTATGGAGCTAAGAAATACGTGTACCAAGTTTCATCAGGATAGTGCCATCAAGGCGCATGAGTAACTTCAAGTAGTCCTTTTGAAAAATAAAAAAATCTTAAATATAATCCTTGTTCTAGCTCACACCTAACACAATTAGATATTTGTACACGACTCGTATATCCTAGTCGGGTAGCCAGTAATAATAATAATCTACCACACGTACTTAATTTGACGTGTTTGTGCAGCAGTGCGTATGAGTAACATATGTGTATTATCCTATCATAGTTTTAGCTTAAGAAAATCACTTATTGACTCATTGCTAGTAAGAAAATATACACATCGGGCTGTACTTAAACTTTTCATTATATAAAAGCAAAGTGCACTCACCTCTCCTGATGCTCTAAGCCTTCCAGGCCGTCGGCAATGACGCTTTCAACAACATGATTTCGGTTGCCCAATAAATGTTGTCTATCCAAATCGATCTGAAAATGGAAAACATTAACAAAAATATATTAATTTTGTTAATTATAAAATAAAAATATTGTTGCAAATATTATCAGTTAGAGTTTGAAGAGATGGCTAGTAGGGATGTAAGCAGAGCAGATGAAGGTTATTAACATGTTTTTGTTAATACAATATATAAAAATAAATGAAAAAAAATTATCATTTTAATTTTCATATTAAAAAAATTTTAAAATTCAAAATCATTTCAAAAATATGGTATCGAAAGCCTATTTAAAGCCACTTAAAAGAACAAAACAGTTTTCAATAAAAAATATGGTTAATGCTTACATTCTTAAAATTGTAAATTACGAAATAAAAATGTTGAACTCAATATTCGCTGTGAACTTATAACAACGAGAATTATAATAATTTTATCGCCCAACTCGATCGCAACTCGAGGGTTAAAAGTGAACAAACTGTGCCGCTGCCGAAGAAACGTGTTTTGGCAACGCATTTTTTTAATTTAGAACAAGAATCAAATGCGATTTTTCAAAAAGTCGGAAGAGAAATTGCTTTTTGTGATTAACCGCATAATTTTGATGTGTTTTTTAAATTTTTTTTATTTCAATTGTGCACTTTAAACTTGACTCGTTGCTTTTATAAAGCGATTTCTTTTCAGCAGGTAGGTCGAAATAAATTTTTCTCATTATAAATGGTGTCAAAAAGGCTGACCAAACCATTTACGAGATTAGATTGATATGTAAGTATTTTGTATATTTGTTTTTTAATTCGAAAAGCAATTATTATTTTTTACTTAAAAGACAACAAAATGAGTTTTCTGGACGAATTCTGACTATTCTGACGGAAACTATCATGATTATTGGACCCTTTCGAAACAGAATTCTGAATTTGATTTATGGTAGGTTTTGGATGTTTTACGTAGGTATGTAGGCAAAATGATTATCTGATGACAGACCTAGGCTCACAGGAGGCCCCTTCTGAAACCATCGGGACTAAAATCCCCTCAGTCTATTGTCTTCTCCCAGTGCTACCCTGTGATTCTAATGAAGTTCATCAGTACGAAAAGATTTATCGGATAAGAGGTCAATGTATTCTTTCACTATCGTTTGAAATGTCTTATAGAAGCTCTCGACTGATAGAAACCTTTTCCTGTAAGGAGCTTTTCATTTGCATTGAAAATATTTAACAGCCTGTTCTTTTTCTATCTCCTGACAGATTCTGTAGTTGTCGTTATATGGAGTTCCTAATCTGCCGTCATGTTTCCTAATTAGATAGTGACCTGTGCGTTCCATATTCCTTCCATTACACGTTGCCGACTTTTTGAACAAGTTAGGGATGCACTCCACCGAGACTTGGCTATATTTTTAAAATATTTGTTCATTACATATCTACAAATAGCCAGAGGCAGATAAATTCCTTCTTTTTCAGAGTCTAATTGTAATGTGGTACCGGTTCTGGCTAGTTCATTTGCTTCACAGTTATCGGGAATACCCCTATAGCCTGGATGCCATTGCAGGTTTATCGTTTATCGTTGTTTTTTAGCGCCTGAAGATAGCAGTGGAGGATGGAGCCATAAAAGTTCACATTAGTGAGGAAAGTTCGCTGAGTGCCATTCACTTGGGAGTGGTCAGAAACGATTCCTTTACATTTGGCTCAAGCAGCTCACAACTTACGGTCTTAGAACAAGTATCTCTGTGTGAAGGCGAGATATAGTGAGCAGGACGGGTTTAGGACCCGCTATTACCAAAGAAAAGAAGAAAAGTGCTTCGAATGATAAATCCCCTGTTCTGATGACGACAGCTGCCAACGAGTTTTTAAAACAAGTAGTCGTCGAACTCGCGACTTGGCTCCTATGTCAGTGTTGACTGTTTACTTCGAAGTCGTAGATAGTTTCGTCTATCTTGGAAGCAATATTGACACCAACAACAATGTCAGTATTGAAATCCAGTGCAGAATAATTCTTGACAACAGGCGCTGTTTCGAACTTCGAATGGCGAATATCGCATTAGATGAAAAGATGATCTGTGTGAGTTATACGTCGACATATACATATTATAGTGAATTAAGGGACAGTGGCTACGCTGGCTAGAAAGAGCTGGTTGCACTTGGAATCTCCAAGCCGCGAAAAGAAAGGAAGAAGTACTCGTTTCAGTAACCCTAGTAATTATCCTATTTAGCAATTTCGGCTGAAATTATATGGCTCTAAGACACAGTTCTTTTGTCAACGGTTTACAAACAGCTGATTGTTGACAGGCGTAGTGTTGTAATTCTAAGCGTTAAATTGAAAAGGCATTGTTAAATTAAACCGCGCTCGTGAGAAATTATTGGTGCTTTTTCCGTCTCCTCCTCCATCTTTCTCCTTCTCCGTTCTTCTCTTTTATCGCTAACCCGTCTCACACGTTTCTTATTTTGTGTTAACAAATACAAGGCTCAACAGGTTTTAAACAATTTCGAGCAGATTTTCAGTTAATAATTTTCCACAACAAAAGTACAAACGATGCGCTGAAATCGGCTGTGGAAGCTGTTGCAGTCCGGTTTAGAACCGTCGCGAGAGCAGACTGCTAGCCGGGCACGCAACCCGTAGCGCAGCAGAATAATTAAAAAAAAAAAACAAATTGATGAAAAAATTGGAAAAAAATATTATAACAAATTTTATACAAGATTAAATTTCTGTTCCACCACAACACAACGACTGACATACTGACACTTCGGAATTTTATCGCCGCGCGCAGTGTTGCCTTATTTACTTTATTTCCTCGCATGAGCTTAGGCATTGCTGAACAAAAATAGACTGTATGTAGAATAGTTGGTTGCTTTTGCAACTCACCTGCATCTGTGAATAGGCGGACGATGTGACGCCGCCGTAACTGTTGAGGCTCACGCCGTTCATGTCGGCAAAACCGCTCTCTAAGTCCGAATTGTTGCCTTCCATGTCGTGTGGGCTGTTGTCGGAATCGTCGTCAGCTGGAAAAAGCAAACATTTTAAGCAAAATTAGTGGACATTTGGTACAAAAATAACAATAAAGTTTATAAGTGTGTATGTGTGGAACTTAGCATTTACAGGAGAACTCAAAGGAGTCGTTGATCATTTTAACTCTGTGTGTATTTGTGTATCGCGTTATAAATATGTAAAATAGATGATTTTTCCAATGAGAAACGCAAAGTAGAAACTATTTTTAAAATTTTAAATTTTTTTTTAATAAATTT
>NW_017534830.1:803322-818622 GCF_001853355.1 Bactrocera latifrons
CGCAACCAAAAATGTTTACCTTTATTTATTATATCTCTTCTTTACTTCATTTTTCCATTTTAAATTTATTTTATTTTATTTTTTTAATTAATTTATCTTTTGTATGTTTATTTGAAATTTTGTATTATTATTATGTATTTTTTTTAACTCCGCACTTCCAATTGCGTTCGCTTTTAGTCGCCTTTTGCGCGTTCTCCTTGCTAACACGCTCGCCGCGTTTATTTTTGCCTGTTTATTTTTATTTCCAATTTTTGTGGTTTTTATTTGTTGTTGTTGTTTGTCTCATGTTTCGCCTGCGCTGTCTTCGCTCGCACAATGACTGTAGTGACATTTAATATCCGACTGATTGTGACTGGGCCGAGCCAAGCAGTTCATTGGTATACACTTGCTGCTCGCTTTCGCTGTTTGGACTGAAGTGAAGCTGTAGCAGTCAACAAGTTCCACATGCTACACTAGCCGCGCTCGCATGCCCGCCTGGCTGATGTATTTGTGATGCCATGTGCCCTGAACCGCCTCCTACTATTTGCTCTGCACATCCGCTTGCCATTTGTTAGTTGTGTTGTTCTGTTGGCTCGTAGATAAAACAACTCATCTGTGCTCGTAAATTCAACTGACACTTACTACACCCATACACACATACGTACAGATACACTGACGCTCGAGATAAAAAGTTATTTATCCCCTTTAACGGTCCATATCGAATTGTCCAAATATTTAGGTTTTTCTTCTTTCTACCTTTCAAACTGATAAGCAGATCAGTCTCTCTTGTAGTTGTTGCCCATTTGATGGGCGTAGCGAAAAATATATAAATAAATGTAAGTCCGCCAGTTAAGAATGACAAAAACTAATTTTTTTTTGGCGAAACGAACAAGTATTTAAGTTAGACAGCAGTCGGATGTTGTGAGTCGATTTTTATATCCGGGCTCAATCCCTGGGCAGTAAAGTTTAGCAATAACAGGAGAGAAAGAAAGCTGTTTGGGATTAATATTATATTAGACAGGAAGCTTTCAGGGAAACCAAACTTGAAAACTAGAGTAATCAAAGCAGCTACAGCACTGTAAAAGTATAATGAGGCTCAAATGGTGTCTAAGACGTCTCGTGCAATCCATTGGCTCTACACAGCAGTGGAAGGCCGATTACGACATACATGCAACTGTGGAGTTCCTAGAATAACGCCCACAGACTTGTTTTGGCAGTGAAGTCAACTGTTAGACTGAAGGAATCATCCGTATAAGACGTCTGTAATAAAGGGCATTATAATATACTTAGAAAATTCTCGTTTTTATCCAATACCACGGGTTTTCGAAATTCTGTGAAACTAATATTCGGTCCCCAAATGACTTTCCTTTCCAGAGAAGAGTGGGAAAGGGGGTGAGGTCATGGACGGAGGAATAAGTTTACATACAGATAAGGACACACTAGATAATGGAGTGATAGGTGGTGTTTTTCCAGTAAAAATGGGTAGCAGAATCGCCTCCCAAATATCACACTATTGCAGAGTTTTTCAATCGAAGATCGCAGCCTTCTTGTTCTGTTGTTCTGACAAAGAGTATGTATTTATATATACAGATAGCATAGCAGCTTTGAAATCACTTTAATCACTCAGGATTTCATCAAGGGTAGTAAAAGAATACCTTGATATCTTAGTGGATCCAGCTGTCTATTTCATAATAAACGTTCGACGGGTTAAAGACAAAATGAATGGCTGGTAACTGTGAAGCAGATGAACTAGCCAGAGCAGGCACCATCCAATAATTAGACTCCGAAAAAGAAGGAATTTATTTGCATCTGGCTAGTTGTAGATATGTAATGTACAAATATGTTATAAATATAGTTCAGGATCGGTGGAGTTCATCTCTAATTTGATTAAAAAGTTGACAAGCGTGTCATGAATGGAATTGGAGCACACATGCCGGCTATTAAAATTAAAAAGGGATGGCATAAGAACTCTAGTAGGAGTGCTCATACAATGGTTTTTCTGGCAAAATCAATTTATTTTATTCAAGATAATCTCCTTCTGTTTCCATACAGCTTTTTGCACGGTCCAAAGGCATGTCGAACAAGTGTTTCAGCTCGTTGGCCGGTATGGCCGCCAGTATGCCGGCGCAAGCCTTTTGAATGGCCTCTACGTCTGCATAACGCTTTCCTTTCATGGGCAAATTCATTTTTCCGAAAAGGAAGAAGTCACACGGTGCCATATCAGGTGAATACCCGGGGTGTTTAATGGTTAAAATGTGATTTTTGGTCAAATAATCGTCGTTCGAATGTTGGATTCTAAGAAATTTTTGGTCGTTAGTCAATTTGTGCGGAACAAACAGTGCAAACACCTTTCGTAAGCCCAAATGTTCGGTCAAAATGAGACAAATCGATGTTTTGGAGATGGTAAATTCCATTTCCATGAATTTCAATGATGATCAGTAAATGCCAAATTTACTTTCAAGATCGCCACCATGTATGTAGATTTATACTACATCTTAGGGTATAATGTTCTTCTTTCTCTTAGAGTTAAAAAAATGCCTTTAAAACTTTAAGATTTGGATTTATCTTAATCGAGAACATTTCAAGAAAATATTCATATTATTATAGCAATCGTTCAAGCTTTAGCCAGGTGTTATATAGGGCGGGTTAGTTAGAAGTTTCATGCTCACTGTGTGAGTACTTTATTTCAAAAGTCGCCAGCATGAGTCTGTTACTCTAGAATTGGTGATGGGTTTCTAGTCGTCCAAAGTAAGTAAATCTTCTGTTTCTTGCATTACCATAATGAGATAGGCATGAGTGTTGGTGATGGTTCCCAAGTCGACCATTGAGTACATATTTAAAATGTCCTCACCACTAGTAGGGACTTTTAATTGTAAATATTATAATCAAGTAGATCAAAAGCAACAGTACGGTCGAAATTTTTCAATGAAGAAGGCAAGGAAATACTGTTTCAAATGCCGTTCAATTTCATAGAAGAAGGAGTTCTTCTACAATTCCAGCAGATTTTGCAAGCATTTCAAATTAGTTTCAGAAATACCAAGGCAACTCGTTTGAAATTTTAAAATAAAGTCAAGATGTAGAGTCTGTCATCCCAGTTCACGGAAAATTTGGTTACCGCAAGACTAATCACTGCTAAACACTCACTAATTGTTTGTGAACTAGCTCAGTTCTTCAATTTCTGGTAAGTATGGGTGATTATTTCTTATAATTTATGTCACAATTTCTTCAAGTTTCTCTTTATAAATATAATTATTTAAAACACATTCACTTAGAACTAGAAAAGAATATTCTCACTCACAAACCAAGTTTATAGTTACCTTCCGAGAGCTTATGGTAGGACGAATGCCGTATAAACATATTTGTCAAATATAAAAATTATGCGAACTCGAAAAATTAT
This sequence comes from Bactrocera latifrons, assembly GCF_001853355.1. Classification (NCBI taxonomy): domain Eukaryota; kingdom Metazoa; phylum Arthropoda; class Insecta; order Diptera; family Tephritidae; genus Bactrocera; species Bactrocera latifrons. Next base: position 806,699 of record NW_017534830.1, read on the forward strand.
TATGTATTAAGAATGAAAGCAAACTCTTATATTAAAGCTTCTACTGCAAAGCGTTCTACTTCATAAAGGATGTCTTTAGCTGTGAGTAACGCTTTCAAATAGCATTGTATTTTAAATGATTCGCTTGGCTTTAACACTGTAAACGAGGTCAGTTACGAAGACTCAATTCGGTCCATTGCTATCGGTCATTTTCACGGAATTCGAGTTTTGATTGAAAAGTTCAAGAGCTGGCAAATATTATTGCACCGATATGTAAGTACATATGTGTATTTTTTCCGACAACTGTTTGATATGCAACTGTTGGTGGCACGCGATTTAAGATTTTGAACTCTTTTGCACATATTTACAGAAGAAGAGGCAATCTATACGAATACTTGTGCACTGATAAGACGTTTAATGAACCCATTTCCGACATGTTTTGACTCAATCGGCTTTGAGGTGTATGCTAATCTAATAGCTTCCAAAAAATTTAATTTTTATTATATAAAGCGACCTACTAAGTTCCGGTAGATAAGTTGTATGCTGTAAGAGGTGTTCAATTTCATAGAGAAAGTTTATTTATTAATTAATAATAATTCGATTATAATCGAAGCTCTATAAAATGAATGATTAGTAAAGCAATATGGATCTACATAGCTTGCCTTTTGTATTTTGGGGGTTGAGAACAAAAATAAATTTGAATGATTGAAAATCCATTTTCCAATATGTTCTCTATTAAGACCTATTCACTGTTGCAAGCGTTTGAACCAACTGTCGAAGAACTTTAGCCAGTCCGAATGAGGTATCTCCAAAACATGGCTTTTGAACGCATCACTTTCGAAAAACGTTTATTTCTTTGTAAATTTTTTACGAACGGAAATGCAAACAAGGCATTCGGTGTCAATTCAGAACTATACGGAGGATGGCTCATCAAATCGATGTTTTGAGTGCTCAAAATTGCTGCTGTTTCTATCTACTATGTACATATGTATATCTGTGAGAGTTAGAATTGGCGTTGCAAAGAGTGAGCCGTCTTTGGCGGTGGTTTTCCTGATTTGCGAGTATTGAAAGACAGCTTGCAAAGAAATGGTTGTATATCACTTAAAATGTACAGTTCTGCGTTATTATGGTTGCGACATGCACAGTTCTTCCAAAAAGAAAAAAACAGGCAACCATTTGTATAGAAGTGCTTCGTGCGTGAACTACTTTTGTTGGATTCTACTACTAAACATTTGTCAGGATGTTATAGACCTGTTTCAAAGTACCGCTATCGAATTGTGTTAACATTTCTCTTGACTAATCGACATTAGACCTTTTTTGATCGAGCGGCAAATTGTGTGTGATCCAAAGTGAGTAAATCTGTTTAAAGGCAAATGTGCTCTATTGAATGTATGCTGGTCCCACTAATGTCTATAATTGTCTTAGTCTGTTGATAGGTCATATGATGATCTTGCAATATAAGCTTGCGCACATCGTCAATTGTTTCTAGAATAACAACTGATTTTGGGCGACCTTCTCAAAATTTGTCTTGGAGTGATCTACGAGAATGCATTCTCGGTGAGGTAATCTATGTCGAAAGTTGTAAAAAATATTAGTACGAAAACGTTCGCAATTTAATTCCATTTTTTAATCGTGAAGAATATTTTACATAAGTCATTTGGATCTTGGAGTTAACAAGCCGAACTCTCTTCTCAGGACTTAAAAAAAGAAAAAAAGAACAAAAATTGTACGAAACAAACCGTGCACACACCTTTCGTAAGCGCAAATGTTTGATGAATTCACGCACACTTTCGATGGAATTCCGGTGATCACGGATTTTGATTGGCCCACATATTGATCGTCATTTATGTCCTCACGATCACTTTGAAAACGTTGAAACCACTCATACACTCTGCTACGGCAGAGACAATCATCGGAATAAATTTGTGTCAGCAATTTAAATTTTAAAACAAAATTTAATGTTGACTCTTGGTTCGAAGTTCATTTTCGCACCGATAACACAAACAAATTGACACTCAAAACGCAATAACTTCACTTAAAATCAATGAAATGTCATAAAACTCTCACTGGACATTTGATTAAGATATCATATTCTAACGCACCAGTCGACATATAGATGGCGCAAAAAGGGGGCGCTAGATTCAAAAAGTCCTGTTTACTTTGGAATTCACCTTGTATATCGGTGATTGAGTTGTGCGTGGGAAGAAGCTGTTGGGGGAGAGGTAGAGTGAACTTCTTTACGGATAGATCAAAGCTTGGTGGGAAGTTTGGAGAAGGAACTCACTTTTAACTCTAGCTCTTGACTTCTTGACTAGTGTAATGTTTTTCAAGCCGAAGTTGCAGCAATAAGGTAGCTGCAGATTTACTTCTCTGGAGTGCCGCATCAATCAGAGAAGTAACCATTTACTCAGACAGCAGAGCGGCAGTGTTGAACTCATTAACAGTGCGTTCAGGGTTGGTCAAGAAGAACCTAACCTCGATGGCATCGAGTGTCTTTATCATAAGATTGGTATGGGTGCCATACCACAGCACAAAAGCAGGGAATGCTCCCGTTGGTAGGACCCTGTATGAATTAACATAAATGCATGCAGTTTGCAGATTTTATGTTTAACTATTTCTTTACGCGTTATAGATGATTCTAACTTTTCGAGCCCGTTTAGTAACTACTTTGTTATTGCTCAATATAATAATAATAATCAAAATTATCCAGCACAGTATGACACATTATTATTGACACTCATGATCTTGTTATACTATATAAAAGGTTTATTCTTAACAATATGGCAAGGTCTATGCTAAACACTTACATTTGTTATTGTTTTTTAAATCACTGGATTTTTATACACTTGTATAAAAATATATTTTGAAAATGTGATCAAAATATACTGCGCGTTAATTTATAAAATCGAAACTCTAATGTTGCAGCAGAAATTTATTAAATATTCAAGAAAACTCAAACGAAATAAATTTTATAATCTTCACGCGTTGAATGGTTGTCAGTAAATGTCAAAGTAAGAGTAAAAATCAATGTTTTTATCAGTTAAACAGATTGCCAAGTCTACGCCAAATCGCAAAGTGGATTGCAAAAGATAATTTTATTAGAGATAAATCTAGTTGTTTCGCATAAGTCTATGTAATTGCCAAATAATGATTCATTGATATTTGACCATTCAGTGATAATCCTAAATATTTTTATGACTAATATATGTAAAAATTATAATTGAGGTAGGCGGCTTAGTCATACACACCCCTCTAACTGCACCAACATATTAGTAGTTATTGCACTTTATGATCTGCCGTTTATCATCACTCAAATGGTTGGCAACTCTGTTAGCGTATTTCAAGTGTTTTTAATCTTATCAAACTTATCGCAAACGCTACCCCGCCCGTTTCGCCTGAGAAGAGTGCGTTTTACTTTGTGTGCAATTATGTGTGTATACATATGTATATAAATAGATTTGTATATGGGTATACTGGTAGATCTATATTTATATGACATAAAGTCGCAATTTGGATGTTGTCAATAAATTGTGCGAAAGCGTCGCATTGCTATCAGGAATTATCACTTGTTATCAGATGTTTGTTGTATTTACATATAATGATATTTATATTACGGTTATATTAAATATAAAATTATTCGTGTATATATTATATTGATTCATATTTTTTTTTTTGTGGAGAGAAAAATATAAAATATTGCATCGTCTCCGTAAACTTCATAAATTTCATTGTGGCTGGCGTGGCATTCTTTCCTTTTTTATACAAAAATTTCAAAAGATTTCTTAATTATTTTCATTCATTTTGGAACGGCTGTAACTTTTTTTCAACTTCCCTTGTTAAATGAAGCTTAAAATCTTACCTTTCCAACACTACATGGTATGATACAATGTGATTGGTAGCACTTGAGATATACATATGTACGACTGCAATAACATCTATTGACAAAATACGAACAGACTTTTTCGACTAACCAATATTTAAATAGTTTTATGAAGAACGTTTTACTTGATTAAGTGATTAAGTGGACAATATATTTAGCATTGCATATCATCTTAAAACTCTTTAGATTCACTCAAAACAAAAACATATTAGAAATGCTTATATGGCCTATCACACATGCCAGAGTATACTCCGCAGAAACTAGGAACTAAACCCGAATATAACCAATTGGGTAATGGTAAAGAAGCAATACAATAATATCAGGCAATTAAATGGAATACAGAGGATCGCATGTGCAATGCGGTTACCGGCGTATTTGAGTCATGTTCAAATTGTGCACTTAATATGCTCCTGCTCCAACTGTCGATAGACGCTTTCACACAGAAAGTGGCAAGTTAATAAATTCATATTCTGGTGTAAGAATAAAGAAGAATGGTATTTGGACCAAAAATAGTTATGGACCAAGCGAAATTCTAAACCAGTTCGATGCTAATATAAATGGATCACACTATATGGTGCCAAGGTTAAATTTCAACAGTTACTTGAAGTTGAAAATATCCTATAGACATGAATAGATAAGAAGTTTAGTTGCCAAGTCAAAAATAGGCAACAATGATATACTCCGAGGATCTATCTATCTTTCCGTCCACCAAACTCAGCTAGTATATTCCAAGCGGAAGTATTACAACTACGAGATAGTAACCATTTACATTGACAGCTAGGCGGCACTACTGACCTTGTCGTCGTTAAACACCAATTCCAGCTTAGTAAACAAATGTGGGAAAGTATAAGGCTCAACACCACATGTTCATAATTTCGGCTTCCGGAGACAGATAAAATTTTGACAACAAAAACGCAGACTAGTTGGCTAAATCAGAAGCCTACCTAAATGAATCCGAAACGGATATAATACCTTCTTCCCATGCAACGAACAAGAAGGAGCTCAATGCAAACAAATAGTTCCGAATACATGGAAATCTACAACTAAATGTAGGATAGTGGAACATGCGCTAAAACAGTGAATGCCCTGTAACAACACTTACCGCAGCTGCGAGCTCAAAGCAAACGAGGAAACTGTAACAAACTTCCTCTGTGAGTACACAGCTATATTAAAAACCCGACGTAGAAGTATTGAAATCCATGAGATATCAAACTTTGAATGTCGGGGAAACGTAGTTTTGAGGACACGAAAAAGTTCACAACAATGAAGCGTGATATCAAGATATAAAGGACCTACTTTAGTATATTAAAATGGCGTATATAGTGCTAATTGAACCCGAAGTGGCTGCACTCTTACCTAACTACCAACCTGAAAACATGTAAAATATATCGAAATAAAATTATTTATTTACATAATTTATGGATTTTATATTTAATGTGAGATCCAACGAGCTTAGCCTTGGCCCTTCTCTGGTGTATCGGCGTTTATTTATTAAAAATTTTGAATTTTTTTACTGATTCATCTAGTTGACCTTCAGTGGCTTCAAATGAATAGTAAATCAGCGCTAAAAGAATGGTCTGAAAACTGTATGTAACCATATCAAATAGCGACTCAAAAATAAGCACTCAGTAGGATATCATTTTGACTGGTTCAAAGAAAACCGGTTAAGTAAGTCGAAATACATATGTCAAAGAACTCATAAATGTAGCAATAAATATTAGCATGGGAACCATCTGGGAAGATCAATCCAAATAAAATATCATCTAAGAATGAAATGAGTCTCCGCAAGACTCTAACTACTTCTTTGTATGCCCACTAAATGCCAAACATCCAACACCGCTCTCTCTTTATAGTCCGAGTCCGTCAAAACAATATGTTGAAAATCAGGCGAAAATCAATTTGAACTTAACACTCAAACGGGAAATATATATTTCAGTCCATATGAAAAGGTTACTTTGAAATTTAATTGAATATTAGAAAATTATGAACGAAATGAAAGCCTTAAAGTTAGCACATCTTTGTTTATCTCAATTAAGACACTGAAACATCATTGAGCTCTATTCGGAGTAATTATGACTCAAATGGCAAGTGACCAGATAACATCATCGATTTATAAGTGATTTTATATGTGATTACCCAAAATATTTTCGTGAGCGTTCCGCTTACCGTGTCGCATTAGTACGCTATGCTGTGGATTACGAATGATACGTATTTGTCGGTCAGTGTTTTGTGGTTCACCAAATTCACCGCCAATATCTTTGGGCAATTGCCACAGGGCGCTACGTTCCTCGAGATGATCGCGTGGAAAGTAAAGCGGCGCTAGCACTTCATAAATGCCACGTTCGTGTGCGCTAACACACAATATCACAATTTGCGTTTGATATTTATCTAAAAATCGACGAATTGTACCTGAAAACAGTAAACGAAGACACCATTAATATGCTATAGAAAAGGTTGTTTGAGGAATAATTACGCAATGCTATGTGGGCAGCTAAGTCGGCTGGGAAACTACTCTGATTGGCACTTAAGTTGCTGATAGCGATTGTACGCAGATTTAGTTCCTTAGCTTTATACAAAGCATTTCTGCAAAAGGAAAATAATAATACAATTATATTTAATATTTTGAAAATTAAAAAAGTAAACTGCAAAAGTTTGTTTAAAAATAGATTTAAGGTGTTCTGTAGTTGAGGAGTTAAGTCTATCACTATATTACCATATACCAAGGACCATCGCCTCAATAGCACATAGCATGGTTAGGTTAGGTGGAGGTTAGGTCAGTCGTTGTGACATTGGTGAGACACAATAGAACTTAGGTAGCGGTGCAATCCTCATTTATTTATCTAATAAGTCAAAGCAACAGAGCTCTCCATTTAAACATGGCCCCTTTAATCACAAATTCATTTATCAATGATATTTTTTGTAAGAAGATGTTCAGCAATGCGCTATCGTCAGACAAGTGATTGTTTTCCACTGCCAATGAAATTTCAAAGGATACCACAGTTACCAGAGACCGACTGAAGACAGTTCACGCCGGTTACAGTTGATAGGTATCCAGCTAAGTTTTGACGCGTAAGTGGAAATATGGGTCAAAACACATGTATTAAAATACCAAAGGAGCCGGGGTCTCCAGTAAAAAGTCTCGTAAAGAGGGTAGCATTTTCAACGAGCTTTAATATTTCTAAAACAAACACAGGAGCATGGTCCAGGTGAAAACATTAGCACTGCTACAGCTAAGGCTAGCTCCAGGAAGGCGACATTATCACCGGTAACTGAAACTAAGCCAGAGTAACTAGAGCCTGCCTGCAAAGCAGCCGTAAAAAGAGGATACTACAAGTAAAAGTGATTCTGCTGGTGGTGTATCTGCCGAAAAGGCCGAAGACCTAGAAAAAAAAGGTATGCGGTGAAGCATCGTGCTGGCAATCTGTTCAGAAGGGTACGGCTATAGTCAAAGTTGGGAAACTACTACATATATCCCAAAGGCAGCTTTCTGGTGGATAGAAATATCCGTCCAGGCCAAGGGCAAGGGTTTGGAACATAGCCACATCATCACAGCTGTGCCAGGTAATGAGCTAATTAGAGCCTACAATTCGAATTTGCCAATGGTCGGGAGGAAATTCGCAAGGACCTTGGAGGACAATAAAATATGTCGTGCAGACGAAAAGGACCCCGTGACAGATGACTCTGTTATTAAGAAATTAATACATCGAGTTCAGCTATGGATACACAAAGATCAAAATTATGACAAACAAATCGGACATCGATACTATGCCTATGGAGTCCTTGACTGATGTCGAAAGTATCTAGCAAGGTGAGTATTTTTCAAGGTGTGAATTAGTGAACAGACTCTTAACAGTTATAAGAGTGAAATCTTTATAAGCGTATATCTGGCAGATCTTTTACTACGGGTCCCAAAGTAGCCACAAAATAGCGCATATTTCCATAACCGACAAACAAGACTCGAACTACGCTTTCGTAAACCATTACCATTACCCATTGCACACTTTACCTGTAAGAGTAATGCAATGTATTTTCAGCAGCACTTTTGAATGTCTCCTTCACAGCTGGTCCGACGGTGTGTATCACAAATTTGGCTGGTAAATTGTAGCCACGCGTAACGCACACCTCGCCAGTTCGGCACTCTACAAATGAAGAGGAAACGAAGTATTAATTTTTGAAGATTTAAAATGCTTAAAGTACTCACCTTTTAGGTTATTGCTTAATTCTTCCTTTAATTGATTACCGGCAGCGGCATAAATGCGTTCGGCAAGTGGATTAGTCTCGTTTTGTGTCTCCTCGATAGTATTTGTGATGGCGTTCACTTCGAGTGTGGTTACATCGCCCTCCCTGTGATGAGAATACAAATAAGGGTACTTTTATAACGATGTAATTAAATGATGTAATTGAGAATTACCACAACAAAAAGCGATTATTAACATCTTTTGATAACGGAAATGGACTGCAATTGTGACGTGGTCCGCCCAAAGTAGAGTAGTCCGTTATTGGCAGACGGGTATCTGTCTTCTCTGAGCCACCCCAGACTGAGAGTGTGTCAAATTTTACTTTCTGCTCCGGTTTTTGGTGGTGGTGGTTGGAGGCGATTGGTGGAGGTGAGCATGTAAGTGGAAGAGAAATGAAAACAATCGTTAATTGTTTATTAACGTCGCTGCATTGATGCCAACATGCGCTCGCATATACTAGTAGACATTTGTATGAATTACTGGTGAAGGCGTCGATTACTTACGCACAATGACGAGTCTGTCGACGTCTTACAATCCTCATTGGAATTGGAATCAAGGCGCATGTCTCTGCAAAGGAAGAAGTGACGTGCAAAGGTATTTCATTAGCGATATTACAAGCATACTTATGTGTGTGTATGTGTATGTATATGCATTAAATTGCTTTTAAGTTACTAGATATGATATAAGACAAGCGCTATTGATTGGGAAATACGTGTACGCACGCGAGGAAAAGTTTTCAAGGTAAAATTTTTTATTATTATTTTTATTTTCTTATTATTATTTTTTGCGTTTATTTATTTTTGGGATGGCCAGGAAGTTGTGCAGCTACAAAATATTTTCAGTTTATTTTCCTCCTCTATTTTTAGCTATAGACATTTAATTGTGACTTTGGATATGTGTTTGGGGAGTTTCGGCGGAGGTCGTTTGTTTTTGTTGTTCTATCGGTTATTTTACCATTTATAACTTTTTGGCTTTTCTGTGGTGTACAAGTGTGTAATTTCAAGCGCCTTGGGTGTTAACAACTCATGTTTTCAAGCGTTTGTTTGAACACCGGCAAAATGTATGCTTTAAATTTGGCTGACACTCAAAAACTACGTCATCGAAATCGAGTTGACAAAAACTACTTTAAACATGAGAAAGTATTTGATGAAGTGACAAGTTCAGGTCCAGGATCACATATCTTTATCTTTATATATAAAAATCACTTGTCACATTGTTTGTCTGCGATGTACTCCTAAGCGACTAAACCGATTTTAGCAAAATTTAGCACACTGTGTTCAGTTCGAACCAACTTAGAAAATAGGATAGTAAAAAAAAAAAAAAAAAATCATACAAAAAAGATATCGTGATAGCTCTAATAAGTGGACGCTCTATTACATAATCATTGACTCGGGCTGGTCCCACAATTAGTTGATGTTAAGTACAATCTATTAAGCGGACCACTCTATTAGCTGAACAGAAGCGCTGGTAACCAGATCCGGATCCACTAGTAGCAAAATATATTTGGTATCCAATGAACTGAAGGCTACTAGACTACAGGCGTACTCGTTATCAATGGCATTGCGTTACTTTGTGATAAGACTAGTTTGGGTGCCGAGCCACAGCGGTATTGCAGGTTATTGTAAATCTGCTGAGCTGGCAATAAAAGGTATCCCAGTCACGCTGTCAATAGAATAGCAACTGTTCGATGCTCCCCGCTTCCCTTCTGATATGCTACTAAATAACTAGGCTTCGTTGGAACTTGACCAGCACTCGGCTAGCATTGGCTACTGCGCTGTCGTGAGAACCTTTTGCCCAAGATCGATCGAAAGAGATTCAGTGAGCTCTTTGCCCTCAACAAGGCTAACCTTTCCTTAGATGTCCGGGTTCTGAAAGCCATTGCCCTATCGACCGCCATGTCGTACGTTTGGGTATTGAAGAAGACAAGGTGAAAATACCTCAACCTTTCCTTATTGATTGTCTCGCGTTTGGGAGGTCATGCCTTAAACACTTGGGAGCTCATAGTTTCAGATGCCCCAACGAACTGATGGGAATAGAAATTAAACGCCCAGACAATTTTGTATTATCCTTTTCTATTTTATAAAATTTCGATCTTCACAGGGGTTCTATTTTTATGGGTAATACCGCATATAGTAGTCCAAGTGCGATCTCTGAATCAGCTATCTAGTTAGGTTAGATCAAATGCCAGGTGTAGCGATAACATAATCCACTAAGCGAATTTTTGTTAATATTTTGTCAGTAGTTTCGCAGCCCGACCGAAAGCAAACATAAGATTACAGAGCTTTTATTCAAAAATGCGGCTACTTTTCGCCTGCTAATACCAAAGCTATAAGAACATATTTAACGAAAAGCTTTAAGCTTTTAGAGCCAAGTTAAGTTAAATTCTAAATTTTTCGTAGAATGCTTTTATTAATATTATTATTTGCATTAATGTTGAGACCACTGCAATAAAAAAGTTTTTCAACTTCAATTTCATTCAGTTTACTACTGCATTAGCGCACTTCAAACAATGGTAATTAGCTTGATTAAAAGTGCTGCATATCAGGAAAGTTGTGTGTAGACATAACCACTATAATAAATTTTAATAAGTCTGGACATTAAATGAATTAAAAATGTGCGACGAAATTGACATGCGTTTATGGCGCAAGTTTATGGGTTCGTTGATATACTGACTAACGGTATACTAGCATATTCATAGAAAAAAACTCTTGCAATGACTTTGAGGTTATGTTGAATGTTCGAAATATTTAGTATTGCTGAAGTACCATATGACCATCAAAAAAACTAATGAGCTAATTGCTGCGAATAGTAAAAGTACGGCGATACATTGGTTTCTTGACAATATTTTAAGGAAAAAGTCAAAAAAGATGATTAACAAAATTAGGTATTGAGTATAGTATTATAATTTAATTAAAATAATACAAAGAGCGATCCGTTAATCTGGTTTAAGGGCAGGTATATAGACGGACAGAGTGACGGACATGTATAAATCGAGCCAGATTTTTGGTTTCGTCGATTTCACGCCGTACGCAGTAACTCGAACTGACGGATGAAACGACTTGGCGCATTTTGCGTCGAGATCTCAAATTTAAAGCGTTCTTGAAAAGTTCCAAGAAGATCCGAAGTTTTCGTCGCAAATATTTTTGAGGTCCATTTCTGATTCGTAAACAAGAAAAATAACCGTATTTGGGACAAAAAGCAACCTGAAGATATTCGAGAGCAGAAATTTTATACAGAAAAAAATGGCGACCGTTATCGCGCCACGATATCCAACTATTTGATGCCTGAAATTGAAGCTTGTGATCTCAGCGACATTTTTTTTCAACAAGACGGTGCCGTTTCCCACCAAGATCGTGTGATATCACAACGTTAAACGTTTTCCTGTTGGGATATGTAAAGTCTAAAGTCTATGCGGACAAACCCGCTTTGATTGAGGCTTTAAAGCAAAACATCACTCGAGTCATTCGCCAATTACCAGTCGAAACGCTCAAATGAGTCATAAAAAATTGGACTCAACGAATTGCCCATCTGAGACGTAGTTGCGGTCAACATTTGAAGAAAATGAAGGCGAAAGAATGTTCTTTCGAATGATAATAAAAATTCACCATTAAATTTTAATTTCCTGTGTTTTTTCTTTAAATGTATGTATGTTTTTTTTTTTTTTTTACAAAGTACGAAGCTTTGAAGTGGATCACCCTATATATGTACGTTCGAATATGTACGTTCGAATATGTATGCATGTATGCATACGTTTATTATACTCTCGCAACAAAGTTGCTAAAGAGAGTATTATAGTTTTGTTCACATAACGGTTGTTTGTAAGTCCT
>NW_017534830.1:818802-833636 GCF_001853355.1 Bactrocera latifrons
GTTAAGTCGAAGATGGGCAAAATCGGCCCACTGTCACGCCCACAAAATGGCGGAAACCGGAAACTTATAAAATGCCAAAACTAAGCCGTAAATAAAGATATTAAAATGAAATTTGGCACAAAGGATCGCACTAGGGAGTGGCATATTTTTACGTAATTTTTTTGGAAAAGTGGGCGTGGCCCCTCCCCCTACTAACTTTTTTGTACATATCTTGAAAACTACTATAGCTATGTCAACCAAACTGTACAGAGTCGTTTCTTTTAGGCATTTCCATATACAGTTCAAAAATAGAAGAAATCGGATTATAACCACGCCCACCTCCCATACAAAGGTTATGTTGAAAATCACTAAAAGTGCGTTAACCGACTAACAAAAACGTCAGAAACAATAAATTTTACGGAATAAATGATAGAAGGAAGCTGCAGCCATCCTTTTTTTTAAAATTGAAAATGGGTGTGGCGTCGCCCACTTATGGACCAAAAACCATATCTCAGGAAGTACTCAACCGATTTCAATGAAATTCGGTATATAATATTTTATTAACACCCTGATGACATGTACCAAATATGGGTGAAATCGGTTCACAACCACGCCTGAAATCTCCATTATCACTTTATCATGCGAGACTATAAAATGTTCGGTGACACCCGAACTTAGCCCTTCCTTACTTATTTTTTCATGGGTTTACTTATTAATTAGCATTCTAGTCAACCAAAACACACTAATTTGTCATTTATGGACACATCAGCTGAGACGTACCAATATTTAAATATAGTATGTATGTATTTACATACATGTAGATAGCGTGTCTTAATTAGAAGCACAAATAAATGTCAGTAGATTTCTATACTTAGGTGGGTAATTTGTACGCATTTGCGATGTATAGTACAAATATTTAACTCTTCAATTCGATTGCAATGAGGTCTAAAAACATGGTCGTAAAAAAGTAAAATGTTAAAAAAAAAAAAGTTTTGGGAGAAGAAGGGTTATTATGGAATTATAATCGGTGATGGTAGGTTATTTCAGAAATTGCAAAATTCCTAGTTATTGTTGTTGTAAAAACTAGTTTGACGAGTAGAAGACAAGAAATTACTATAGTTAGATTTATGCAGATGTGTTACAACTTAGGGGTGAATCTGGATATTGACTAAAAGCGAACGCCTTTTTCAGCGTAAACAACAATAATATTTTTCACTCAAATATGCCGAACTTTGCGCCTAAACAAATAATTATATGGTGAATTCTTCTTTATTAAATTAATAGGAAAAAATTTCCGGTAGAGGTTTTTGTATTGTGGTGAGTATTCTCTTGCTAAAGGAAGGTGATAAAAGTGGTTCAATGTGATGATTTTGATTTGGAAGACCAAGAATATCCTAGGCGGATACAAAAGTTTGAAGATCAGTCACTGAAGATTTGTTGCCTATCACAATAAAAACTGGCAGAATCTCTGAGAGTCACTCAAAAAGTCAATTCAAAGACAAACGACGTTGAAAGATTATTTTGCATGTTGGAGATGGTGCTTGAACGCTACAAAAGGAAGTCATTTTTGTGTCGGATTGTGACTGGTGGCGACAAATGTATCCATCACGACAACTAAAAACAAAAACTCACATACCAAACCATGATGCTTAGGGAGTGCTCTATGTGGGTCAGAAGGTTTTGGTGTATTATGAAATTCTCAAACTTATCAAATTAACGAAAAACGTTCGGAATTTGTGAGTGGACACAAGGTAATAATTTTCCATCATGACAATGCTCGGTCTTTTGTTGCAAGACTGGTTAAAAACTATTTGGAAAGTAGTGGGAGGCTTTGTCTCAACAGCCTTATCTGGTCAATCCCCCCTTACCCCTTTTTGACTGCATTTTTTTCCGGTCGATGTAGTACCTACTCACTGGAATACGGTTCAAATCAGAAAAGGGTATCAAACATTGGCATGATTCAAGTCGACGCAGTTTTTTGGAATGGTATCCATAAATTGCCAGAAAGCTTGAAATATTTTTTCTGCAGTTGCAAGCGAGAAAATAACAAAAAAATAGAAAACCGTTAGGTCTTTCCGTTACAATCAAGAGATCATACTTGGGGAAACTTTCTTAGAGGTGTCTAAGAACATAGTTTTCAGAGGACCAAGCGAAAAAAAATTTCAAGGTTTTGGCCTACCCTATTATTTATATATACATATATTAGTATTTTCAATTATACTAGATATTATATGAATATATGTATATGTCTATGTGTGGAAAAGATTCCAGACAAATTTACTAATCGCTAAGTAAATATTTGTGTCATCCTACACACCAATACACACGCATAGCGGCACACACACATGCAAATGCACCGAGCGCGCGATAATATTTTATGCAAAGGTGAAGCCACAAATAGTGCTTTTGACAATTTTATTGTTTGCTTAAATATAATAAAAGCGGTAAATATTGTAAATAAAAATTTGTCGTTTCGAAACTTTTTTTTAAATTTTTTTTTTTGCGAAAAGCGTTGAAAGAACTGCGAAGTTGCCGGCGCGAGCAATTTGATTTATGCGCTTAATTTACACAAACAACTACAAAAACAAATAGCAGCAAGATTATTGCGCTACACTTAAATGGCCACTTAGACGCGGCGATACAGGTGTATGCACATACATATGTATGTATGTATGTATGTATGATAGCATCAGTGAAGTACCTAGATATTGCTAACGTCATTGGTTCAATTGACGCGCAAAAGCCAAAAAAACTAAAAAAAACAACAAGGAAAAAAATAATTATCTTCCATAGTCGGCTCATTTAATTGGCCAATCACTACTTCGGAGTCATTTTCGCATTGATTATGCGTTATTATTTAACTGGCGATTTTCGAATTGTTTTTACCTTTCCTATATTTATATATATATATTTTCACACTTTTTTATGCGCTTGCACCTCTGTGCAGTACAAATTAGCAGTATTTGGTTATTTATAATGAGTCTAATTATATATTACATTTTAACACCATTGATAGCTTCAGCAGTTCAAGACTCCCCTTGACTTTAGTTAAACATGAAGGAAGAAAGAAATTTAATACAAGAACTTAAATGTGATATGTCTGTTTGTATCATAGCTATATGGTGTAGTTGTCCGATCTGAACACGAAGGTTATACCGGTGCTTGAGGCAACAATTAAACTCCTAAAACACAAAAGAACAGCGATTTTTGTATCTTATAACATATGGTCTATCTTAAGTGGATATACTTGTTATAATGTAAGATTAATATTTGTATCTAGGCTTAAGGAAATATTGTATTTAAAAAGAGGAAATAAAGAAATCGAAGCAGTTGCCCACCAGAACTCGGCCTAATAATTAGTTTGTACACGAAGAATGGGGAGAGCTAATTCGGCGCCGTTCACAGCAACTCGGACTGATAAATGGAACGATTTGGAGCATTTTACGTCGATATCTTAAATAGAAAGCGAACAAAATACAGCTTGTGAAAGAACTGAATCTGTTCGACTCTCCCAAGCAACATTGCTACGCTCTATGGGCTCCTGAAAAGTTCCAAGAAGATCCGACGTTTTCGAACCAAATTTCGTTCAACGACTAGGTCCCTTTCTGGCTCAATGGTGTGGTGTGGTTTGCAGGCTTTTCGAATCTTCAATGCATAAGGCATCAATAATAATGCTCGTGAGAACGTAACCGTCAATGACGACAGTTATCGCGACTATTTGATGGCTGAAAGTGAAGCACGTGATTTCGGCGACATTTGCTTTCAACAAGATAGCGCCACTTCCCACATATCGCATTAATCAATGGAGCTGATAGTTCCCCGTTTTGGGCTGGTCGATTGGCCATCAAGCTTGTCCGTTAGACTTTTTCTTGTGAGGATATGTAAAGTCTAAAGTCTATGCGGACAATCTCATTTCGATTCAGGCCTTGGAGCAAAACATCGCGTCATTCGCCAATTAACAGTCGAAATGCTCGAACGACTTATTGAAAAAATTAAGTGCCGTTTTCTAAATGGCTGGTTAGGAACTAATTATCAGGTATGTTCTGGTTAACTTATGCGGTAAAGAATTATCTTTTTAACCAAAACTTAACTGAGTCATGGCTGCTAACCAGCCATTAAGAAAGCGGCCCTAAATATTCACGTATTTAGTCCGCAATGTATACTGTATGTATCTGAAAATTTAATGGTAGATTTGTTTATTTAAAATTGTTGTCAATTGCCTACCTACTTTGTTTTTATTGTCATTCTTATATCGTAAACCGGCACCATCCGCGTTAAACCGGTTTTAAGCGGCGAGAATTTCGGTTCTTATACATAAGCAGACGTTTTGCCAATTTTTCGTTTGTTTACTCAAAAGTGGTGATATCATTAAAAACAGAGAGTAATGGAAAAACAAAAGCAAAAAAGACGTGCAAAATTTCGTCAACTTTTTGTCTTCTCTTTCATATGTAATTTACGTTGTTTGGATGGCACATATACACACTCAGGTACTTATACACACTGGCATTTGTTGTGTCCCCCGCACATTTTGCCGTCTGCAGGTGTGTGCGTGTCTTTTGGACTTGGTTTTTTGTATAAATGCGTTGGTCTTTTTTGTTTGCCCAAACGAGTATGCAAATGAGATTTGTGAAAGTAACGTGCAATTGGCATTAAATTTTTATAAACAAAAGTTGACACATTTCAGTTGCGTCTGTGTGTCTGTATGTGTTTGCACATAAGTGTGTGTTGGTGTATTTTCCAACGGTTTTTTTTGGGTCTTTTAATGCATTTTTAATTGAATTCGCCGAAGCGGGCATAGTCACGTGTGCGTTTTGTCACCGTCTCGTAATCTGGTTAATAAATATATTCATTTAAATTTTATAGGGATGTTGGGCTGCTGCATCCTCAATATTAATGTCTTTACTTGATATTGGATTTCAATAAAAAAGTTAAATACATGCGGTGAGTCATACGCCCTTTATGAGTTCGGTAGCTGAACTGGTTTCCATGCATTAAAAAAATGATCTTTTGCATCACACACGCTTGGGAAGAGCTTGCTAGAAAAAGGAACCAGAAAAAATATGAATTCGAACATTCAAGTCGGTATTACGGCTGTATGTAAGTTTGCATGAGTTGCAGCAACAAAGAACAAGCACCAATGTTAAGTAAAATTTGTAAAAACCCAAGGCAAAATTAGTCTCTTGATAATAGAAAAAAAAAATCGGTCTACTGTAGATCCAATCAATAGCATATCTAAACCGTGTTGTTCTGGTACTTCGACTTATTCCGTTAAACGGAAAAAAGTATATTTAAAAGGAGATCCCCTGTTAGGTGAGGCGAAATCTATAACTTACAAGCGGCCGTTTGATGAGGATGTTTAGGCCTACTTGTTATTTCTTTAGAATGGGAAATAGAGTTTATATGATACTATAAATAAAAAGTTCGAATAAAATCATGGGACAAGCCAAAACTAGCCTACATAAGCTTAATGAAACATTAATCAAAGGAACAAGCGCCACTTATTTCCAAATATAGTTGTAGAGAGCCTAAAACTAAAAATAAATGACAATTGGTTTGTTTAAAACTCCTGTAAAGTATCCTTAGCCTTAAAAATCTCAAAAGATCGCTCGAAATTATTTGCACTGTCCTTACGGAAGTGTTTGTAAATTTAACTTAACAAATTTAACCTCGATAGTCGGGCCTACATAACGGGAACGGGCCCAGATTTTTTATCCGGTCAAGAAATCTGTCGCCCAGCACCATTACAAGGAATTAGTAAGACTCTCAGAGAGGTGGATTTCTGTATTAGAAAAAGTGACGATTTTAAGGTTTCTCTTTTGAGGAAATATCTAAGGTTTTGATAAGAAGTTGATGAGGTCAACAAAGCTGTACTTTTAATGCAGTCTTTTTTTATTATCAAGCTAGGGTTTCATTCGATCGTATGCGTCTCAAGTAATCAATAGCCGTTACTCAGAAAAAAATAGCTGAATGTCATTTCCATATACATACATTTAAAAATAGTTCAGAATCTGTCTAAGCAGACCTTGTTTACTCAATATTTAGAAATAAAAAAATCCTAGGTCGCTGACTTCGGTTCCATCTTTGGAAGTCGTTTTGATTCCTGTTAAGTTGCAATATTTCTTGTATTTTCTCAGGCAATAAAGGCAGATTTTATGAAATATGGGCGGAATCCTTAGACTAGACTTAAGATTAATGAATCCCCTCACGATCCGGCCCTATTGGAAGCTATATCTTTAGTTATGCTGAATGATATTGGGAGTTAAGAAGAAATTAAGAGTAAATTAAGGTATTTGGTTCTTAATAAATGTTAAAAGTCGAATATAATATTTTTACTAAGTGTTAAGCAGCTACAAATGTGTTCGCAACAGACTACGTAAAAATAATTAAAACTATTTGTTCTTACTAGTAATCGTTCCAATCAGCACAACGTCGTCCTATCGTTTTTGGTACCGGAAATGGTAGGAGTTAGCTTAAGGAAACAACGGTTAGTGCACGCCAGGAAATAGTAGCTACTTAAGCTTAGAGATTGAGCCATACGATTGAAATATGGCGTGTAAGGAATGTGCTGAACGATTATTTGCCATGAAGTGTTATTATTTTGGAACGAAACTAATGAAGGAATTATGGAATAGTTGCAAATATGATAATTCTTGCTAATTATACAATGGAAATTTTATAAAAAGATGTTTTTTTATAATACATTTTTGTGTTTTTGGAATTATCAAACACGAGTATTGCCATTATGAAACAAAAATGCATAAAAATGTTATTTAATAAAATCAATATAGACGATAAAGTGAGAAAAATTAAAGCTTTAATTTAGAAACATTTTTGAAAAGGGTTGCCAAGTTGTAAAAGTATTACAAAAATAAAAGAATTGCTAAATAAGTGATGCCATATGTTCCGTAACGGAATATAAAAAAATATATATTTATTATTATTAGTTGCCAATATTGTTGAAAAAATTCTATCTAAAAGGTATTAGATATTTAAAAAATATAATCAAAACCGCCAGTAAAGTGAGAAAAATCAAAGATAATACAATTATTTTTAGTAAAGGGTTGCCAAGTTGTAAAAAGATTCACTAACTAAAAAATTACAAGATAGGTATGTTTATGTTATACATATGTTTCGTAACGCAATATGAAAAATAATTTTGTTAATAAACAAATATTTAATACTAGGGTTGCCAATAATTTTGAAAACAAAATCACACTAAAATATTGTTTGAAAACTATTGGCTAAAATAAAATCAATACCAGCAATAAAGTAAAAAAATTAAAGTTTTACGGTAGAAATATTTTTTAAGAGGGTTGCCAAGCTTGCATTTTTTCGTTAAAAAAATCTATATTACGCATATTATATATGTATGTATGTACATACCTGTATGATTCGAAAAGTAGTATAAAAACAAAGATATATTCATAAATTAAACATACTTTAGCCTAGTGTTTGCCATCTATCTTAAAAATTTTTAACTCTTTATATTTTTTTATGTAAAGTAACTATGTTTTGCCAAACTACAAACAAACACTGTAATTATTTTATTGCGAATATATCGTTATAAAACCTTTAAATTAAATTTTATTTTACAACGATTATAAACTGTTAAGAAATATCGGTTGTAATTTTTATCACAAAAAATTTATCGTATAGAGTTCCCACGCTGCTACAAAATCATAATAATATTTTTACCAGTGAAGTGGTGAAATAAAATGCTGCCAAACAAGTGTATGAAAAAAAAGACACCTAAAATAAGAATTAGGGGTTGCCATACTTTTACAAATGTTATTGCTCGCAGTTCAAAAAATATATGTTGTGGTTGATGTAATTAATTTTGGAATATTATATACATTTGGATATAATATATATAGAGTAGTATTTTTGTTTCGCGTTGCCGGCTTTAAATGACATACCCTTAAGTTATAAAATATGCCTAGCATCAATTTACAGGTAATAATATTTCACCTGTTGCCAGATTGCATGCCTACACAGACTCATATGTGTACCTATGTAAGTGTGTCTAAGCATGAGTCAGCAAAAGTGAGCGAAAAATTGCTCGGGAAGAAATTGAACATTTTAAGTATGCAGTATGCTCGTTAAATCTTATACTACATATATATATTATAACATCGTTAGCGCTTTAGCGACATTTTTTATAACTGAAATATGGCAGCTTACCCAACCGAGCAGGTGAAGTACCGCACAAATTCGCATATTTTTAAATTTATAGTGTAATTCATTCATATGAGTAGCCATACCAATATATAATGAAAATATATATATTGAAAAACGATTTAAATTTTAAGTGCTAAGGGTTCACCCCTAAATACTTTTTAATTGCGAATATAAAATTTTCCTCAACACTTGTCAAGAACGAATGACGTTGTAGTAATGTTTGTTTGTTTATTACCTTTCCGCAAACTTTAAATTATTCAAAAAGTGGTAATAATTTGCAAGACTTTATCTATAATAAAACATTAAAAGGCAGTAGTTAGGTGGCAAAATCAATACACAATTTTCGATCAAAAAAATTAAAATGTGCGACAACCTAAAGCGCAAATTAACTCAGTTCAAGAGTTTTCTAGCCGGATAGTCTATGAAGCTTGGAACACTTTATGTCGAGTTCTAAAATTGAGAACGTATAAAATACAGCTTGTGCAAGAACTGAAGCCACTCGACCTGCACAAGCGAAAGTTTTGCGCTATGTGATCTTAAAAAGTTCCAAGAAGAGCTGACGTTTTCGAGCCAAATTTTTTTCAGCGATGAGGATCATTTCTGGCTTAATGGGTATGTAAACAACCATAGTTACCGCATTTCGGACGAAGAGCAACCTGAAGAGAATCTGAAGCTGTTTTTTTTTTTTTTTATTTAGAAAAAACAACACTGTGGTATTGTTTGTAAGCCGGTGGAAACATATTTGTTCAAAAATGATGCCGGTAAGAACGTAATCGGCAATGACAACCGTTATCGCGCCATGATAACCGACTATTTGATGCCTGAAGCTGAAGCTCGTGATCTCGGCGACATTTGGTTTCAACAAAACGGCGTCTCTTCCCAGAAAGGGAAAGAAAGTTCTATCGAATGATAATAAACATTCCCCATTAAATTTAAAGTTTTTATGTTTTTTGTTTAAAATATAGGGAACTTCAAAATGGATCACCTTTTATAAATCAATCAGTTGCACACATGTATGTAAGTACATATGAAAAATATGCATTAAAGCACTAATGCAATAAAAAGTTTTCTACAACCGGTTTCACTGGTTCTCACTTGCAAAGAGTATTACAGAATTATAGAGAATCTGCAATTTCATGAAATGAACTTCTGCGAACCTGCTCAAAAGATACATATGTACATACATATGTATATATTTATGTATGTTTGTATGTGTGCAATTTCATGTTATTCCAGCTTAAATATATCTCTACACCTCATTGAAATTGCTATCTAGCGAAAGAAATGCGCAAAAATGGAAAAACTCACATTCAAACCTATAATATGCATATACTACTTATGTACATATATATACTTGTACACACATACTATATATACATAATATACACCGATATCTTATCTATTTTCCTGCATATAAATATAAATTGCCTACTTATTTGCATACTTAAGTGCACATATGTATGTATAAACATGAGCGTATACAAAGTACACGCACACACACACGCGTTGAGTACGCATTGAAGCACTTACACGAATGTTTAAATGCGTATGTGTATGCAATTAGCTATCTACAACTGACTTCTCCAGCGTCTATTTTTAGCAAAATCGTTCAGCACAACAGCAAACACACACACACACACGCACATGCATTCATGCTTTGGCACTTAAGTAGCGACTTGAAAGCATGTAAGTTCCTGCGGTTGATGGCCTGCAGCAAAATGCAACCGACGTGCACACAAGCATACATACCATACATCTTACATGAATGTAAGTATATATGTGTGTGGCATACTAGGTCCGTAATTGCCATTTTTAATGTTTCTGCATTGCACTCAAGCGCACACTTAACGCCGTGCAGTGGGCTAATGGGCGTGCCGTATTGTCTTGCCGTTGGCATTAAGCACCGGTTTATGTGCATACATATTTACACGCAAACAGTTATAGTTACAACAAGTCGTCATTACCGGTTATGTTCATAAATATATGTAAATATGTACATATGTAGTGACATACGATAATGCTTAAAGAAACTTAAAGAAAGAGGGTTGAGTGCGGGATTTTATTTGGGTTAACTTAGCGAATAAGTAAAGAAAAATCTTAGAGAAATGCACGTAAATTATTTAGAAATTTTCAAAAAAGTTTTGTTCTTAATATGAAAAAATACATGAAAATTAATTTGAAATTTCCAAAAAAAAATTTTTTGTTTAATATCGAGATTTTTTAGTCAAATATACACTAAGTAATAATATCTTTAGCGTACTGGGACATTTGGACTAATATACATCGATTGTTCTGAGGAAATGAACAATCTTCCACGAACTTTTCAGATAATTTTAGTTGCTTTTTTAACGTGAATTGAGTTGAATGGTTGGGAAATTAGTGATATTGAACGGGTTTCCTTGATAAACTTTTATAAGAGTTATCTGAAATTGATTTATACCGCGGTTATTTTGAATGGTATGCACTTAAATAGTTTCGCTAAAGAGTAGATGCTCAGAGATTTTAAATTTGGATACTGAAAAAACAGACTCTTTTCAGCAGCACATCAGCCAAATTATAGGCTTCACACGCCTATCTATTTTAAGCATCTTAACTAAGTCTTCTTTTCAATATAGTATAACACTTTGAATTCATAATTTACTATTTACTTTTAGACTTCAGCGTTCAGCTCTGTTTAGATACATATGTAATAATGATGACCTTATGTAGGCATAAATAGTAAAGAATTAAAATGGGCCAGAAAAAAAAATCATCTGGTCATAGATAAAGCGGTTAAATGATAATACAAATTTATTTTACTATAGGTTAGCACACACGTCCACAGAATAGATCTGACAGATCGGGAAGTTGGCAGGAAATGTCTAGGGCAAGGTTGCCGGGGAGACAATGGAGCATGTCTTATGCACTTGGCTCTGATTGGCACGCTATAACCATCTGGGGTCCCCACGGCATGATACACACAGAAGGTATCGATAGTGAGGCCACAGAGTCTGTTAAAATTCCCTTCACTCGCCGGCATCCTAAACTCCTCATGGCGCTAGTAACTAAACTCCATATGGTATCGCAAAGGACTAAAACTGGTCTATGCGTGGCTCATTGGTCTACCTGATTAACATAACTTAATACAATATAGGTTGCCAACATACAATATAATATAATCGTTATTCCAGTCAGGTCATTGTTCAACTAGCACCCATGCATAAAGTCTATTGTCAAGATGGTGTACATATTCTAGTCTTTATCATATTAGCTAAAAGTTTTATTTTGGTGTGAGCCTCTCCTTCGAGACTTAGACCTTAGATGAACCACCTGATCTCAAAACTAAACTATATAAATCGTTAATTGCAGGTTTGCACCATTTTACAAATCATCCAATTATGAGCTGCCGACTCAACTATATTTATAATATATTTGTCAATTAAATATTTACAAGTAGCAGAGGCATATAGATTCTCTCTTTTCCGGAGTCGAACTGTAGTGTGACGCCCGTTTTGGTTTGTTCATCTGCTTCCCAGTTACCAGAGATATTACTATGTCCTCGAATCCACTTTAGGTTTATCGTGAAATGAACTATTAGTTGTACTAAGAGATCGCTTTCGATAGAAGGATGAGCTGTACGAAATATATGATGGTCAATGCCATTTCATTTCAAGATAAACCTAGTTTAGCGAATTAACAGACAACGGCTACGATAGTTAGGTCATGTCGACGAAATGGGCGAAGGCACTCCAGTTCTGAAAATATTCGACGCAGTATTCACCAGCGAAGTTGAGGAAGGAGAAGAGCCTGGCTTCGCTTGGAATCTCCAATTGGCGCCAAGCAGTCGTATACTCGGGTATAACCGCGTCAAAGAAGAAGAAGTTAGTTCAAAAGGTTTAGGTTTTACAGAGGTTGAAACTCCTTGGCATGTTCACTTTACGCGCAGTTGAACAGCTACTAATGACCAGTATATCGTCACCTAAAATGCAAAGTAACGTATACATATTATATTGTACATATACAACCCACATATGTCACAATCAGCCCAATTATATTGTAGTTTAAGTGACTATTTATATGCGCTACATAATTAAAAATGGCGGCTTGTAAATGCACTAACATTCTTTAGACGCTCTGACGTCCGCATGCAAGCGAAGCACTCATTACAATATCAATGCCAACACTTACGACTGCGCATGCGAATGCGAGTATAATTACATGGAACAACTATGGTGTGATCTACGCCTCATTCAAGTGCTTTTATAAGCACTAGTCGTTTTTATTACAGCTATTGAGGGGGTGTGCACGTCAGACTCACCCACATACATACAGGCGTGAGTACTTCGCCGGCATATAAGTATGTACATATGTAAGCTTGTCTGTCCTTTGCTTTAATTGATTAATTGTTGAGCGTTACAAACGAAATGTCAAGTAAATTATTTATTTACAAACAAACAATCAGCGACAAAGAGTCATCGCTGCCGCAGCTTTAAATGTATTGTAAGCATGAAGGAATACTTGTAAGTCGATACTTATACGAATGTACACACATACTGTGTTTATATAATATAAGTTTCTGTAGAAATTGTGGTTTACAAATTCATTACTGAGTGTACAGGGTGTACCAACAAGAACTACGTGATATTAAAATGCTATAAAACACTTAAATTTGGTCAAAATGGATTCCGCTATTTTTTTGTTATGCAGATAATGTCATTTATGATTTGAAAAAAAAAAAAAATTTGGGCAAATGGCCGCCACGGCTTCTTTTTGCATATCTCGACCCGTTTATGCCAATTTTTCCATGACCCCAAAACGATCTATTTTTGTCGATACAACTACGTTTCCTAAACCACAAGAAGACTTGACTCTCTTAACTTGTTTGTTTGTTGACGAAGCCGTTAAGCCGGAAATGAGACTCATCTGAGACACCCAACACAGTTGCAGCATAATGGGGTATAAAAAGTTCTCGTTGATTGCTCAACTTGCATAGTGGCTATAAGCTATTTATATTATATATATAGTTGTCCGATCTAACAAAAATTTCTTCGAGAATTGTAGCACAGTCTTGAATATATACCTGCGCCAAATTTCAAGAAGATACCTCATCAAATTAAGAAGTTTTCTACACAAACACTTGATTTCAATCGCTCAGTTTTTATGGCAGCTATATACTATGGTTGTCCGATATCGGCTGTTCCAAAAAATGAGTAGCTTCTTGGTGAGAAAATGACGTGTGCTAAATTACAGACCGATATCTCCAAAACTGAGTGACTAATTCACATTCACGTGGCCAATTTAATATGCCCTGTTCACGGGTGGCTCACTCTCTTCTAACCTCGTAAAATATGAGAGAAACAACTATCAGCTGCTAGATCGGGTTTTGAGTTTCTTAGATCTTTCCATTGAATTATAAAGAAATCAAAATCGGGTTTCAGGTTTCTAAAATCTTTCAAGGAAACTCTGAACAAAACTTTTCTGAGAAAGCGCTAAAGGCATTTACAAACAGCGCTCGTAATATGCGCTTCGTTACTATAGAGCTTGGGCTTTCGTTCAATCGTTCAAGTCACGGATACATTTTTTGTCGTCTGAACAGTAAACATGCGAAAACATATGTAGTCAAACAAATATATACATATGTACGTATGTATATACGAATGCAAAATAATTTACGTTTTTCGGAAATTACTATGCAGCTGAAGCAAAAGTCAACGATGGCGAAGCTATAATTCAAGTTGTACTCCGGCTTGTTTGCATGTGTGTAATAATAAGAGTTTCTTTACAAAAATGCGCACTTCGCATCGATGACGATGCGTATGTGTATTTGTGAATATAGGTATGCGAAGCCACAGACCTGGCAATTTATTACAAATCATTTAAAACATCAATCATATTTTGTTGTTGTCAAACGATTTGCGGATTGCGTAAATTTTCAAATAAACAATTATTTATTTTTAATTCATTTGTCAGATTTTGTAAAAAAATACTTATTTTATTTATTCCTCCTATACGTTAGGTCTCAGGTTCACTTCAATCTCGATACAACACAAGCGAGGGAGAAGCGCCACCGCAAACGGTCTTCAGATCTGCCATCGCTCGATTAAATTTTCAATAATTGTTTTTTTTTTATGAACACTTAAAGCCGTATACAAATCTTTATAACGCTCTACAGCTCCTTCAGAAAAGTTAGTATTTCATGAAACACCACAACTTAAGCTTAAAGTAAGAGCACTTAAATAGTGAACAGCATTTTTGCAAAACTTTTTACACTCTTTTATTATTAATGACTTGGTTCGTCATAAAACCACATGAGTGCCCGCATACTCACTGTTATTCAGTGAATTTTATAGTTTTATTAACTTTTTCGATATTTATTTTCACATTAGTTGAAAGTCCTTGAAAAAGTAGGACAGGTTGATTTGTGGGGATATTTAGGGGAACCGTAAAGTTATTGAATTGTTGTTATTTGTTTACACAACTATGAGGGGACAAAAGCGAACAACAGAAAAAATATATATCATACATATGTATGTATGTATGTATGAACATACATATAAATATTAGTTTAGTAATACAGCGGCTGGACAAAATAATGGAAACAATTTTTAAAGAAAATATTAAATTGCAGAAAAATGATATACTAGTAATTTTTAGGAAAAAATATATTTTTTGATTTTTTATGCAAAAATAACGCCTTT
>NW_017534830.1:834455-843424 GCF_001853355.1 Bactrocera latifrons
AAAAAGTAATTTTTTAATAAATAACAAAAAACTATAAAATCTTTAAACTTTTTTGTTGGAAAAACATATTATTTCCCAAGAAAACTATCTTCGAAAACTTAAAAATTACCAATACGCATAAATTTTTTGAAAGATGTTAGTAAAATGTAATTTTTTTAAATATGTTTCTATTATTTTGACGACATACTGCACATACACTTTTTTACATATTCGTAAATGATTTAATAGCATATTTGATATATTCTTCTGTGTAATCATAAAAGTTGCACTCTTGTTAATCCACAAGTCAAAGCCCCCATGAAAATGTGTGCGTGTGTGCGGCCGTAAATAAATGCCGAAACTAGTTAACTGGGCGTGAAATCAAATGGAGCAATAGAGCAATGGACAAATGGACAAATCGAGCCAAGCCAATCGCCGTACCATTAGTTTTATTTGAATTGTGCTAAAAAAATGCAGCGAGAATGATGGATAATTGGCAATTTGGCACCGAGCACTAACGAGATCGTACACAACTACATACATACATATGTATGTACTATATATAGGCTATTCCTGTCCCCAGCAGTGACATCCACTGGTTTCGGAGCGATATGCTGCTAATGAATTCGGTAGCATGACTAAATAGTTTTTCTTTGTCCCCCTTCGGTAAATACAGTTAGCTGTAGTTTGCAGTTGAGTTTTCTCGCTTTGTAAATACATATTACATACACACCATATATAATATATGTATATTGGCTGAGTTCTAGTGTAAGGCAATGACGTAGGCTGATGATATAGTGAAATGTAGTTTCTCTTGTTGTTGTATTAGAATAGGATGTTTTTCTAAATGTTAAAAAAGGTGACAAGAGATTTTTTTCAGTTAAACAGATTCGATGCCAAATAATAACTTTCTTCGCTTCTTGCTTAGCCCAGCACTACACTGACAGGAGCTGCTTTTTCGACGCCATGTCTACAATTGGTATACCTGCGAAATTCATACGGTTTCACAGACTACCGTAGAGAACAACCATCTATCCTCTGTTCAATTTGGAACAGAGTGGAGGGCTGTTCGATACCAGACAAAATATTAGACATTGTAATTTTCCCTCATGCACCTTCTTCAATATAATGCTGGAAAATGTGATATGCCGCACTAATCTGAAACTCGGTGGCACTAACTACTCTAAGGTGATAATGTTACTGAGGTACTCCGATGACATTGACATCATAGATCAGACTAAGTTACAGACTATGAAATATGAACTGTTTGAACTCTATAATGATATAAATATGAATCAACGTATGAAAAAATTTTGCCAACGTTGTCTATAACAAGTCATCCGAAAAAAGTATGGTCTCTCCAGCTCTGAAATCACTTAACTTCGCATTAGTTGGCACCAGGAAAGGAAGGGTTAAGTTTCTACTGCGTTAGAAAAACCGAGGGAGGCTGAACTTGTTGTCTTCTGTTGTAACGACGAATAAAAAAACAGTTTCTTAGTCAGCTCAAGATATGCTTGACGCATTGTAAGTAAAAAAACAAAATATTTATAGCACATTATAACAATAAAGAAACTAAGAGAGTTTGGCAACTCAATATTTTTACTTGCCACACATGCCTTCTTAAATATTATTATTAATGTAAGTTAGTTGAAGTGTGCTTACATACAATCACACCTATACACACATATTTGCATACATTACGCATACATATTATATAAATAAGTGCATATTACTCACTCTTCACACGAGTATTTATGAAAACAATTTATTTGCGTTCTTTTTCATATTATATTAATAAAACCGAATATTCAATGGCAGCAAACTTTTATGACAAACAGAGGCTAAATCAAAAAAAGCGCTAACTTCGGTTGCACCGACTCTATAATACCCTTCACAAAACCATAGATTCCAGGAAAGAACTTAATTTTGACCGTTCGGTTTGTATGACAGCTGTATATGTATTATAGTGGTTCGATCTGAACAATTTCTCATAAGATAATAACATAGCTTTGGAAAATTATCAGTGCTAAATTTCGTGGAGATATCTCGAAAAATATAAAAGTTTTCCATACAAGAACTTGATTTTGATTGTGCAGCTTGTATGACAGCTATGTGCTACAGTGGTCTGATATCGCTAGTGCCGACAAATGAGAAACTTCTGAGGGAGAAAAGAACCTGTGAAAAATTTCAAGTTCATAAATCCAAAACTGAGGGACTAGTTCACATACACACATGGGCAGGCAGAGGAACTTGGTTAAACCGAGTCAGATCGTTATGCTGACCACTTACATATGTATAAGAAGACTTAATTGCGTCTCCGATTTTCCTTTTTGGAGATTACAAACACCGTGGTATTTTAATACAGCTTGTAAAAACAACAAACGCCCACCTTTATACGACTCTTGGCTCAGCCAGGCGCTAACCAGTTGGCGATGCGTAACGTGCGCATAAAGCAAATAACTGACTAAATAAAAGTTCAACAACAAGATAAGCAAAAAAAAAAAAAAAAATGGTTCATACAAAGACTGCCAATAAAAGTAATTTGTACCCAGTCACAGGCATGCACACACGTACATATATAGTATATACAATGGAATATGTAAATGAGTGAGTAAATTTCAGAGTCGCGCCGCATTTGTCATTGGCAGTCGGAAGACTGGGCATTTGGCTAATAAATTGTCGCATTGCTCCCAAAGCGCTGGCTCCACGCTGGCGGTGAGCGGTGAAATTGTTGAGCGGCGTATTTATCGCTTTTAATTAATGCCGCCGCTTGGCTATCACCAAAAGCTGTTCGATGGAGTGTCAATTGTGGCGAAATAATTGCGTAGCGATGAAGATCTTCGTTCAAAAAGGAATTATTAATAATAAGTTCGACAAATACTCATAATAATTTCCATAGGCTTTAACGGCCAATAAGTTAGTGGTAAGAAAATAGCCACCATATTAAAGCAGAAAAAAGTTGATGTGACTAAAATATTATCGGAAAGTTTTCTTTATGAGCACCTCGTTGTGCAGCCATGACGTCATTATTGGTCAGTGGTGCAGACGAAAATAGCCCATCAACATGTTCAAGGTATCGTAGAGTAGCTATCGACTATGATGTTGACGTCATTTATAGCTGATTGATAGCAGGTGACTGGTTAATGCTCATACTATAACTGTAATGTATACTTAGTACAACAACAAAATATGTGCTCATGTCATAAAATATGTATGAACAAATATGTATACGATTATGTACAGTTATCTTTGTATAATATAGGTTGCTGTGTTTGTACTTTGTAGGTCAATTAAGTATTGACCGGAAAATAATAGCATATTCGCATATATTCATATATATGTACATATGTAGGTATGTATATATTCTTCACTTTTCATTGTTTCTTGGCTATAGTTAGCGCAATTTCCTTTTTTAACAAAACGCATTGTCGTTGGTATCTCCATACTCCCATGCTTATGAGTTGAGAAAAGAGATAATAAATTGAAGTTCACTTTTTGCTCTTTTTTAATGTGAGGTTCTCATATTTAGTATTCTCTTCGACCAATGATGCTCAACCTTTTCCATGGTCCTCATAGTTATTATCATAAAAAAAAAAAAAAAAAAAAAAAAAAAGTCAAGCCAAAAAATAATCAAAAAAAGATAAATCTCAGCATACTCGATAGTTCCAGATACGCGACACACTCTGAAGAACAACAAAGCGGCCGATTCACTTACGTCGGCAAAGAACGGTTAAGTAGCATGCATCAGCATCCACAAAAAGGGAGACCCAACAACCTCAAATACCGTGGGATAAGCCTCCTAAACAAGGCATATAAAATTATATTAAAGCTCACTTTTAACCACCTGATTGGACCTTTTCAATGTGGCCTGGAAAATCAAAAACCGACCAGATATTCATCATGCGCCAAATCTTGGAAAAGACTCGTGTAAAAATGGTCGAACCACACCACCTCTTTGTCGATTTCAAAGATGCCTTTGACAGCACGAAAGTGAATTGCATTTTTGTCGCTATAACTGAATTTGGTATCCGCCCAAAACTAATAACTAAAAGCTCTGAAAGGATCAGGAAAAAACCTCTCCCTATCGTGCGACTTCTTCAATCTACTCCTGGAGAAAATAAATCGAGCTGTAGAGCTTAGCCTCAGCCTCGGAACCAACAAGTGCTACTTCGGGCTGAGTAGGATATTGAGAAATAAAGATCTCTCTCGACTAAAAAAAGACTAAACTTTACATGTCACTCATCATACCCGTCTCATAGATGCATGGACGATGAGAGCATCTGATGAGTCGGGATTACGAGTTTTCCAGAGAAATATTCTGCGGAAGGTTTATGGCGAATACCGCAGTCGATGGAACGATGAGCTGTACGAGATATACTATGACATTGACATAGTTCCGCGAATTAAGAGACAGCGACTACGCTGGCTAAGTCATGTCGTTCGAATGGATGAAAACACTCTAGCTCTCAAAGTATTCGACGCAGTACCCTCAGTACCCAGAAGCAGAGGAAGAGGAAGACCTCTACTCGATTGCAAAAACCAGGTGGAGCAGGACCTGACTACACTTGGAATCTCCAATTGGAGACGGCGAAGGAAAGAAGTACTGGCAAGCTGAAGTAAACTTGACTAAGTGACTACGCCAATAAAAAAGAAGAAGAACTCAAATCAGACTCTATGTATAGTCTTCATAAGGATAAAAGGCGAACTTTAGAGCCGTCAGCAACTCTATTCAGTTGTAACTACAACATCTCGACATATTTCCTCGTTAACATTTGAATTCTATAAGAGATAAGTTATCGAAGCGAAAGGGTGGCGTTTATAGTAAGATAAAACTCTGTACCGAGCTCAAATACCGCTTGTATACTGTCGTAAACAAACACCGAAATGTCATATTTACTGTCTTGAAAATTCTTCATCTAAATCCATTAAATATTATAAATTCACTGTCGGATTATACTTATGATTTGTGTTCCATTTTCTTTGACCTACATTTCGTTTTACCGCTAGCCTTTAACCTTCTTTCCTCCGAAAGCATTAAGTTTGTTGCAGCGCTACTTATTGATTTTGCTCACTTGGGCTTTGGTTTCCTTCTTTCGCCATGTCCAATGACAATTTTTACACGTTTACATTAGTATGTACATATGTTTGTTTAATGTTTTGTATGTTTATGCAGTTTGTTGTATTTACATTATGTGCGACAAACTCAAATAGTGAGTGTATATATGCATGTGTGCATGACTAATTGAATTGACTTGCGTTTTTTTGGTTTTGTTGTAGATGTAATTCGGTGATATCCCTACTAATGACACGACCCAACGAAATATTTGTTTATGCACCGCACTCTCTCCACAAAAACCTTGCATACCTGTTAAAATAACTGTAGATCATTTGTCTCATTTGCTTGTTTATTTTATTCTTTTTATTTGTTTTTGTTTTTTCGAAGTTTGCATGAAGTTGGCAATGCTTCAGGTACGAATTGGCACGGACCACCTGCATTGTAGGTGGATCCAAAGAACACCCCGCACACACACATGCTTTGGAGCGTCAAGTTAGTGTTGCAATTGTTTGACACGACCTTCTGGTGAATGCCGAATGCTGAGGCCAGCAGAAAACCCAAATAAGAAGTTGAAATATGCAGAAGAAAGCACTTTCGTATGAAAAAGTCATGGCTTCGTGATGTTGCCTAAATTATTTGCAAGCAGTTTTATGTAATGACATATGTACATATGTATGTACACACATTATTGTAGGTTTTGAAACGCCGGTGACATCGTCGGTGACTGGTGTTGACTTGATGACATCGCTGCCAGTCTTTTGAAAAAATCATATATAGTTATATTTTAGTTATTACGCTGAAAGCTACGAGAGCAGTTTGATACATCTATGCTTTTCGGAATAAATTTTTTTCGTGAAAGGTTAAGTGGTTTTGAAAAATTTTTAATTTAATTTTTTTTTATAATTTTTTTTGCAATTTTTTTTTTATTCTAAAATTCGATTTAAAGAAGTTTTGTTAATAAAATATGTTTAAGGCTTTGAGAAACTCTAAGTTTAGTTTGACATATTTTTTCTCAAACTCGATTTAAAAAAATATCTTTATAAAAAACTGTAAAGGGTTCAAGAAACTCAAAATTTAATGTCAATAGTTGTGTTCATGAACAACTTCTAACTAACTCTAAGTTTAGAATGACATATTTTTTGACACTTTTTTATCTCTTAAACTGGAGTTTAGAAGAAGTGTTTATGAACAATTTTTAAGGGTTTAAGAAACTCTGAATTTAATATGCATAATCTTAGTTCAAAAGATTGCACAAATTTCTATTTTTATATCTAAACTCGAAGTTAAGTAATATATTTTATGAATCATTTTAAAGTTTCGGGGAGACTCCGAGTTTACTTATAAATTTTTTTGCGTGCAACAACAAATGGTAAACCGTAAGGCCAAATTGTGTTGTAATCCCATGATCGACACCCATAAATAACGATGAAATAATGCAGGTAATCGACTAGAAAAAATACACAAATATATTATCAACTCGGAAAAGTTCTTTGCTTTGGCTACTTTTAAAATTTATAGGTTAATATATCGGTTATATATAGGTTAAAGTATCGTCTATATCTGAATAGCATGAAAACATGTTCTTAATGTGTAGAACCTAACCAGAAGACTCTGTTCAAGTGAATACAGAGTTTGTTTGTTTTAACAATGTATAGGTTAGTATATCGGTTATATATAGGGCAATCGCCTATATTAGAATATCATGAAAGTTTGTATGAAAATCATCTATTATCACCCCTCCTTACTATGATGATTAGTCTAACATCCACTGATACTTACAGTATATTTGTAGACGGTATTGGAAATTTATGAATATCGCTCGATATAATATGTTTACTTAAGGTACATTGAAATTCGTAGTTGAAAACTCTTATTAGCTCTTAGAAATTTGAGAGAAATCTGTATGGAAGTACTAAGGAACTATAAGGTTTTGCGTTTAGTATCAATTTACAAAATATAGATCAAAGAGTAGAATTTAGCGTCAATTAAAAAGAAAAGAACCTACTTTGATTGCCACGGACGTTGCATAAAAGCAACAGGAACGGAACGAGATTTCTGAATTTTTAGAAATTAAAATATTAGCATTTAATAAATTTTTAATATAGATATTGGAAAAAAATAACGAATCTGAGTACTTCAAGTCTAGTTTTATTTTTGTAATCATTTCTGTATACTGTAAACCTCCAACTTCCGACGGAATTTTTGACTTTCGCACCAATTTTTTTTTTTTTTAATGAAGACCATAATGGCTATATAATTATATGAAGCCACCCTCGTATTTTTGTATAAAAAAATATGTATATGTAGAGTAAACGCTTGTGACACTACAAGATAATCACTGTCAGACTTGCTCAATGTGTAGTCGTGAACTGGCAATGTCTGAAAGTTGAAGTTTAAGCGCAAGTACGTGACATTCAACGGTGTTTTCTTAATGTCCAATTTGTTTATGAGCACAATGAGAATACAAGTATATACAACGCACATACATACATACATACATACATACAAGCATACATACATGTATATATATATATATACATATGTAGAATGGTGTAAATATTATTGAGAAAATGAGTACAAATATTATTTGGAAGTTTTGTGTGTTTTTGTGGTTATAAACTAGGGTTTCGGTTAGGAGAGTTTGTTTATTTTTTGCTGTCTTAATTTTTTTTTTGGTATTTTTACAACTTTTTTTCTGTTCCAAAACTAACACAATGTGAATATACGTGGCTATAAATTCATAAGCTATTTAAGTGCCGCCACTCATAGTCTAGCAGGAAATTAGATCAAATTGTTGACATTAACAGAAATATTTATTTTAATGGAATCTTTTTTGCGTCAATTAAACGTGTAATGAGCTGAGTACATTATTGCTAATAAACTATCAAGCATTAGTTATAATTGAAACAAATATGACAGCATGTAAGAAAGGGTAATTAATTGCAAGTCTAGAGCTAAAAGGTCATCCTCATATTAAGGGCATTATAATAAAATATAATAAAAAAAAAAATCCATAATTTTACTTGCGGAAGCTTAGAAGTTGAATTTATTAGGATTAATAGTGTTTCAATTTGCATTTCAAACGTAGGTTTCAACTCCATAATTCAATCAGTCATTAAAACCTCAGTGTTATCAGCGTTTTAAGCCAATGATACTGCCAGAAACTTGGATATGTATGTAAATATAATAAATGAGAAATTGTAATTTACAACCGCAAATTAATATGTACTATATATCATTTATATCTATACTTGTATATATTTATATTTATGTACACATAGATTTCAACACACGTACGCACAGATATTCCCAGCTAATTAGCTCTTAAACTTTGAAACTCAACTCAACTTTCAACTCATAAATAAATTTAAAATTAACTCAAATTATTATATTCAAATTATACAGCTTAAAGTTAGCGTCATAACACGTTTCGCTAGCACTTATCTGCTGCACGCTACACTTGCAAAAAAAAGCTTGTTAGTAGATAAAATACACGTTAAGTGGTATCGAACGTCATGGGAAAATAATTTTTTCCTTTAGAAAATGTTCTTAACGTATAAATATATGCGTAAATATATAATATATCTTTTCACTGAGTTTCTATAACACTTAGGCTTTTCTAGCATTGAGAGCCATAATTATTCAAATGCATGAATGTTACGTATACGTAGTGGCGGCTTTAGATAAAAATGCGGTGTTCTAACGTTGTTAAATGGCAAAGCAAACAGTTTTTGTCAGCAAATATGATTAAATGATTTGTGACTAAAATTTGGAAAAAACGTTTTATTGTGTCAAAAGCAGACACGACTTGTTAATTTCATGTTATTTATAGTTAATTACTGTATATTAAAAAAAAATTACTGTAGTATGAAAATTTATTTAAAAAAAAGAAAATTTTGTCGAATATGTAAAAACTGAAACTAAATAAAAACAA
>NW_017534830.1:844753-849713 GCF_001853355.1 Bactrocera latifrons
ATATTTCTTCACGAAATTGAAATGATAGACAATTTTCTTTCTAAAACTGTTTGATTAAAGACGCTCTTTAAAAAGTTTAGCAGTTTTAAATTGATTATGGTTACACAGTTTAATAAACTCTAACTTATTAATTTATAACTTCTCCGATTTCTCCGCACTATAAGCAACACATTTTTCTTAAACTTTGTTACAGAAAAAATCTAACTTCTTATTCTTCTTTTATTTATTCAAAAGCGGCTACAAATTGTTAATATTCTCTCAGCATTCTCTTGCCATCCAGGACTATTGTATCCTTTTCCATTAGCTAATTGGAAAACAGAAAAGCACGAGACTGGAAAGTTGTAATGCTGTTGTTGGAGTTTACTCGCTCGAAAATAAAAAAAAAAAGTGAGTGAAGAGCATAAAGGAAGCTAAAATAAGTTGCAAATATAAATCAGGGTTGCCAAAGCAAACATATTTGCTAGGATTAAGTTTTGTCATAAGTTAAAAAAAAAAAAAAAAAAATCTCGAAAAATGACAAAATTACCCAGAACGTTGGTATCATCGAAGCTCATGAATTTGGAGACATTTGGTTTCAACAAGACGGTGCCACTTCCCATACATCTCATCAAGTAATGGATTTATTGAAAGAGCAAAGTATCACGTGTGTCATTCGCCAGTTACCAGTCGAAGGGCGAGAACGAGTCATCTAAAATTGAACTTAACGGATAAACCTTATTTAATGGTCATGGCCAGAATTTAAAGGAAGTTATGTTAAAAACATAAATTCCAAAGAATAATTTAGAATGAAGTTTCTATTTTTTCTTTAAAAAATTAGGGAACCTGGAAATGGATCGCCTTTTACATACATATACTACATACTATGTACATACATATCAAATTCTGGATTTTTCTTTCTTACGTATTACGTCCTAAGTTAAAACATAATATCTAAATCG
This sequence comes from Bactrocera latifrons, assembly GCF_001853355.1. Lineage (NCBI taxonomy): Eukaryota > Metazoa > Arthropoda > Insecta > Diptera > Tephritidae > Bactrocera > Bactrocera latifrons. Next base: position 845,692 of record NW_017534830.1, read on the forward strand.
CATTAAGATTATACTATGTAGATAAAAATTAGGTAAACAAAACTTGGGTATTTATCTTTTTACATAAATTTTTAGGTTATATTAAGAGGGTGTCCCTACAAATGTTGTAGATGTTTTCATTACCTACAACATCGTCATACAATTTTTTTCTACACTTTATTTTACCCTTAAAAATTCAAACACACTCCTCCTCTTCCCCTTTCCGACCTTAGATCGCTCGTAAATTATTATTATTATTTTTTTTTTACTTTCGTTTCAAGTGGGGTTCATCATACTATGAATTTTACTTTCAAAAACTATCTACCCTCGCATGTAAATAAAAATTTATTTTGTTAAATGAAAAACGATTAGGAATCAATAATTGCGATCAAATGGCAACTCTGCTGTATTAGCCGTACATACACTGACATACATAAATACCTACACTAGTTGACTTTATTTCTCTTGTGCTATCACTCTGCTTATTCCAAAACGGAGCGTATTCCCCCAACAAACATTAAGGAAGCTTGGCTTTTAGGGAAGTCTTGACAGAACAGGCATACCTTTTACACATTAATTAAGCAAAGAGTTATGAGCATGTGTACATATTATATTTACTTTGTAGAAGTTCATATTATGCTGAGTATAAGGAAAATTAGTTTGATGGCGTGGTAAGTGGGCGCTAGAAAATCGGTAGTGTGAGATTATATTGGTTTTCTAAATTGTTGGAACCTTATAAGCATAACTCAGCGAAATTTAGCGTATGAATTAGATATAACTGAGTATATGGTATATAAGTGGGTATATTTGACGATACGAAGTGGCTTTATGATTGATCCAATTGATTGAATATAGACAAATGTACATAATAATAAGAGAGATGCGTATATGAAAACTGTGTATACTATATATAATGCGTAATATTACAATAAATACATAATAGCGTTTCCTAGCGCGTGCTTAACACAATTCATTGTCAAGGCATTCGGCATTAATTGCAATATGCCAGTGTAGACATACATATATTCGTATAATGCCCGCTAAATGTCATAGCAAAGCGGAAAGAGAAGAGATTTTAGGTCTAAATTCCTGACTAAAGTCGAACTAGTCAGAAAAACAACAGACGCATATTGAACTTTGGAAAGTTCATAGTAGTCATGAAAAATAACCTTTGGAAATATTGGTTGATAAGAAAGCACATTTACGTCGGCGAATTTACCGACATCTCTGGACTCTTCAATAAAAATGTGATGAATATGTAGAGAATCTAAATTCTGACTATTCTTGAGAATACAAAATTAACTCTACAGCTACGTATCTGTCTTATGCGGCTATTGCCGATACAACAGCCTCGGATGAAAGAGGAAGTATAAGACCGGTATATATCTAACCGAAATAAAACAGTTGACATCCCGTAAGACAACAACACGAGAAATATTTTAGTTGCTTAATGAAAAAATTGGCATTAGATGACTAGTTACACTAGCGGTTCCTACTAGTTCCAAAGTCTTATAGCGAGTTTATTTCACTGTCTGGTTATTGTAACAAATAGCTTATATAAGCACAGAGGCAATTCCGAAATTACATTAATACATAATTACTTATTCATTTATTACAACAGATGTAGCAAAAAAAAAAGTGTAATGTATTCGGTATTGTGCGCTAATCATCGAAATCAAACAAATGGAACAATTTGCTATGAAATAGAGTTCAGAAATAATTGCCAATCACGCCGCCGACAAATAAATTAATCAAAGCAGAAAAATTCCTATAAAATATGTTATATTAACTTATTTTATATGTACTTTAGTTGCTTTTCTGTTATTAACTTTAATTTAATACACATTTGCACATATATTTTATATACATGTTAGTATATACTACTGTGATCAAATTGAAAGGCGAACTTTGTCCATTTCATCTATCTCAAAGTAATCCCCTCTCGCTACAATACACTACTGCCAACGAATTTTCTAGTTATCATAGCACTTGGAAAAATCCTCCGTCGTGATGACCATCAGAGCCGCCATCGATTCAGCTTTTATATTGTCAATTGAGCCAAAAATCGAAGAATTCACTTTTAGAGCCTCACAAAACGACGAGTATCTTAAATACTAATGAATATATTTTGACGTGAAATATAGCATAGACCAACTTACAGAAAAAACTACCGATTCGAAAGACACGCCAAGTATTATATAAATTAAAAATTCATCTTTCAATTAATGTGTACAAGTTTTGAAGTTTCTTTCATACAAACTCTTCATGAAATTTTGTATTTAAGTTTGGAAGTCACTGTAGCATATATTTATGTATTTGCTTTTCAACTGTTCTATCGGCATCAAGAAAAATATGTTTTTATACTCTTTTATGCTATAAGAACTGTATTATAGCTTTAGTTCAGCCCAGGTTATTTTCTTTTTTCAGTTCTCTTTGATTTTAACAACATTAAAATTTAGAATCAATTATACTAAATAGCTTACATAAAACCAAGCTAAGGCGTCATTAAGAGGTTTTTAATGCGAAAAGAGAATTTCCTCCTAGAAATAATCCTACAACAATTACCCATGCATCAGAAAACATGTTAACTCAGCTGCTGTCAATTTGTTCGAATATGTCGCATAGTTTGATCGACTCGCTGGATGCTATGAAACTGTAAGTCTAAAATAGAATGGAAAATCAATTGAATCTGAAAACTTTACTGGAAAAATATAGCTCGGTCTGCAATTAAAACTATTATGATTACATATCGAGGAATAATGATTAGGTTGGACAAGAAGACTGATGCCTGGCCATTTGTACATATACTAACTCAGACTAACTTTACAATCAACGCTGAATGTTGTCTTCTTGTTGAGCTCGACCTTTGATTTAACATACCGCCAGAGAAAATAAGTCTTTCGAAAGAAATATAGTCTGCTGATGCTGTCAAACAACAATCCGCTTCAAATGATCCATTTTTGGATTGCAATTGCGTTTTCTGAATCACACGAGCATTTGACTTACCCCAATAGCGACAATTTGGTTTTTGACAAATTCATTAAGCCAGAAATGAGCCACATCTGACAAGACTATGTTTTGTGTAAAGAGCTGTTATAGTAGCCGCCGGAGAACGTGAATAATGGACAACTTCCAAGCGTTGTGCGAAAGTGGCTTGAATAAATGGCAAACTTTACTGAAAATACTGAAAATTTTTTAAACAAATCTGTAGGCGAACATGGCTGCTATCAAAATCACGTCATACCAATACAGTTTAGTTCTGCATACAATGACCTACCAGGTGGCCGATTTTTTTTTTTAAACGCCGCTATTTTGTCAGTTTTTAGTTTGCTTTCGATAATAGGTCATTGTACGGACAATAACTCCTGTAGATATTTTTAAGATTTTATCCAAGGAGAAGGCCAGAGATTTCGGCAGAAATGGATGAGTTGATAAATATTTTTTTAGTAATTCGCAAAAATCGCCGTCTACATAACTCTAAGTAATTATGAAAGACGGGAATTTCTTAATATGTCTTTCAAAACAAAGATTTAAAGTATCCTTAAAGTAAAATATATGTATGTATATAACATTGAGTATTTGAACTAAGCCATTCTGAGTCTTCAAAAATATCAACATTTCCTGATAAGTACAAGCTCTTTTCAAGTAGATTGCAGGTCAGACAATTCGTTAGTTATGTCAGTATGTACTAGAAATAGTTACTATATACTATGTATTTTAAGTATATACAATTTTACATAATTCATTTAGCAACAAATTCTATGTTTTGTGACTTTATGGTTGAGCTCTTCGTGATCATTGATGCTTTCTACTTTTTTTATTACAAATTTCAATTGAAAGTATGTATGTACTTACTCTTACACGTACAGTTATCTAAATGTCTGCGTTGTGGCTAAAAAAGGCTAAAGCTGTAAAATCTAGTTTTATCGCTAGATTTTCCTAGTGGGTTGCTGCAGTCTCCAACAGTCGTGTGTAAATTTTGGTGTTCACTTGTTGGTTTGACGTGTTGATTATTTTAGTTTTCTACACTTTTAAATAATATA
>NW_017534830.1:849812-867657 GCF_001853355.1 Bactrocera latifrons
CGTTTAGTCAATGCTACGAAATCGCAAATAATATTTATGTATGTGTATTATTATATAAATATTAATTTAGTTATTGAAGGGTGTGAGGCTAAATTGGTTGCATGTAGTTATTGTTGGTTGTTAGCTTGTGTTCAAGGGACTTCACTAAAGGGGTTCCTACCCACTGCTTGTGTGGGCTTAACTAGCTTAGTTTGGCTTTTTCTTGGTTTGTTGTTGTTGCAGCGCGTCTATTTGCCACCAAGTGTCTACTTGAGCTGTGTACTTGAGCATGGTTTTCAGTTTTATTAATATAACTGTTTGTATATATACAATTGCGATCAAAATTATAGCAGTAGTATAGTAACTCGTATTGAAAATCATTTAGCTTGGATTAATTAATTATTGCTATTTTTTTGTCTCACAATAGAAGTTCCTACATTAAATTCTTACTTAGTGATCTTTGAAGAAATTCTTAGCTACAAATGTAACTCATTCACTGCGATCCACACTTATTTTTCGTCCTTTCAATCACGAATTCCATATTCATGTTATGTGCTGTGGATTTCGGGCTGCTATCGGGGCCTTTCGTTCAATGTTCATCGAATATTGAACGCCGTCACAATTTTTTATTGGAAATCAACCTGAAACCAACTTTTTTTGTTGATGCATAAGAATTGAGCCGTTAGAGGTCCACTTGAACAATACGCTTGTCAAAATGTAAGATCTAAGTGCTATTAATACCTTTCTTGAAATCCGTTTCTAATCGCTTGTAATCAAACAAAATTGCGGCATTGAGAACGAAGAGCAGCCTGAATAGATTCAAAAGCTGTCATCACATTCATAAAAATCAACGGTTTGGTGTGGTTTGTGGGGCGATGGAATCATCGGTTCATTTTACTTCAAAAATTATGACGGTTAGAACGTAACCATACATTAAAGCTCATGATCTCGGCAATATTCGATTCCAACAAGACGGCGTCACTTCCCATACATCACATCAATCAATGGATTTATTGAGAGAGCACTTCGGTTTGCAGATAATTTCACATTTTGGGCCGGTCAATTTAGCCACCAAGATATTGTGATCACACCGTTTCCTGTGGTGATTTGTATTGGAATCGTCGATATAGAATCTAGCATATAGCTGCACTACAAACTGTTAGATGGATATGGAGTTCTTGTATGGACAACTATTTAATTTGACCAGATATTTTATTAAAATTTGCAACGGTTTATTGTCTAAAGCTAAGAGTGCAATCTCCGAGCAAAGATCAGACGACTATAGCATATAGCTACTATACAAACTGTCCTATCAACAACAAGAGCTTCTATGAAAAACTTTTTCATTTGACGAAATTTGTTCAATAAAATTGAATTATTATCTAAGATAAGGTTGCATTCTCCGACAAAATTGTTCAGATCGGATCACTCTAGCATATAGCTGGTCGAAACTAAGAAAAATATGTAATTTTCACAAGACTGCGATTACTTTAATCACAAATCTATATACTACTTATGTATATAAAGAAAAAGGAATTTTATGTAAGGTAACAGCTGTACATAGAACCTTATATAAAAACATTAGCTAAAGCCCTGTCATTTAAAGCTTGGCTTGGCTGCATGAAAATGGCTTTTTCACTATAATATTATTGCATGCTTTTGTTTTTGTATTTTTATGTATTTTTTTTTTGTTTTTGTTTTTGCATTTTACACTTTAGACACTTTGTTGAGTAGAATTGTTGTTACAGATAATTTAATCCATTTGTTTATTTCCATTTGTACATTTCATTCCGTCAAAATTTTTTCACTTTTCAAATTGTTTTCATTCTATTCCGCCTAAAGCCATATTACGTCAACTAAATGTAGGCATGAGAAACGAGCGATCGAAAACGACCATCGAACCAACGACACGCCGAACAACCTGTATAAGTACAATGGCAATTGGCGCAGGTAAGCAGCAGTAGACAATAACAACGATGACACCAAAAGATAGAAAAGCAGAGGAAGCAAGCAAGTTATGTACATTCATATGTATGTGTGTATGTATTTTTGTTGTTTGGCCTGGAAATGAGCGACAAGCTACGAGCTGCAGTTAAACAACAAAGTAGCGAACAACGAGCGTGTGGGAATTTGGTGTCAATAATGACTGTTATTTGGTGTTGTTGATGAAGTTGCTTTGCTTTCGTTGTTGATGAGCTAAGAAAGTTAAATTAGCATTTCAAATAGGTATAAATTATGGTATCAGTAACTGCTTATTGAATTTAAATGCTTTTAGTATATTTTTTAGCGCTTCAGGAGGCGATCGCCCAGAAGCAGCGAGTAGACAAGCAGCAGGCATTCAATTTTCAATTTGGACAGACAATTCGTAACAAGAAATTGTATAAAAAAACACACAAGAGTTGAACTTTGTATTTTTTTTTTAATATTATTAATATTATTTTTAGGTTTTACTAATGAAAAAAAAACAATGCAAATGTGTTTAATTGCCAATTGTAAGGCAGCAAGAAAAGCTGACGCTTCGGGCCCAGCTGAGTCTGTGGCACTAGTGTTAAGAAACACTTGCTGCCAGTAACGTGCGGTTTTAGTTTAGAATATTTTTATTTTTTTTTTTTTGTTAAATTTTGCACACTTTATTTGTTGTTTTTGTATATTTATATGGTTATATACATAAGTATTTATACACATTTCATTATGCACGCAGCTACAGCCAGCTATTTACATAAAACTTATACCACAATATCTCAGTAAATATATTTATATACATATGTATGTACATACATACATATATACACTTAATATATATGTCAGCGTCTGTAAGCAAATTAGCACTTCGATTTTAGCAAACGTGATAGCTGCGAATTTTCTCACTGCCAGGCCGCACACACGCACCACAATTTGGCCACAACTTTTTTGCAATGAAATTCCTTTTTTCTTTAACAGTAATTGCACAATTTTGGGTATTTTACAATATTTTGCTTTGACCAAAACTTTTTTCTTTCAATTTATGCTAAATTTTCCATCAAGCAGCGCATCAACAAACTAGATTTGTATGTATGTATAATTTTGAACACTTTCTATGCACTGCAATACCTTTAAAAATTTCTCAAACGCGCCTCAACGTTCTTCTAACTAAGTTTTTATATTATTTTTGCTTTGTTTTCTGCTTCTTAAACCGTACAATCAATCGACTGGGCGAGCGTGAGAATTGAAACTGAGCTAAGCTATTTGACAAGCAGTCAAGTAAAGCCATTATTGTAGCTACGAGTAGCTCACACACTTACACACACATACACTTATAAATGCATAAAAACGGCGCTATATACCGTGCTTTCCATGTGAGTAGACAATTCCAAGCCGCAATCGCGCTCTGTGCGCCTTCCAATCACCCACAATGCAAAATCTACTACTTTGAAGGCAGTAAGCACATATGTGCCTACTTATGTGTATGAAGTCACTGTTAGTATACAAACGTGTATGCAGGTGTACTTCCGTGCTACCGCTCTTCCGTCTCCCAACCATTACAATAGAATGTCAGCGCAGAGAGCACTGCTGAGATGTGTACAATGAGCGCTCATTTGTTGTACAAACATACAATACATATGCACATTTATACTTACAAACATACACACACATTTACACATTTATACATACATACTTATCGTATACTACTCACTTTCCACACTAACTCGCTTATCTAACATGTGTAGCGTCGCTCTTCTCCAAAAATAATTGTTAGTTGTTTTTGTTGTACGAGGTTCTTATTGGGCTCCAACTCTTTAACGATACCTCTTGACATCCCTTTCTCAATTTGTAACTGCTGCTGGAAAGAGTACACACGTACATTTTGCATATTTATGGGAGCTTTCTGCACTTGGTTCCATAGTTCGACTGTTTACTCCTGCGCTGATGCTTTTATTGTTGTTGTTGTTGTTGTTGTAAGTTAAACTCGGTTTTGTTATACCCGGTTACTTTACTAATTCTGCGCTTATCAGTTTATTGTGTATAAAAGCTTTGACAAGCTTTCTATTACAGTTAAGAATACACTGTGCTTTTGTGTAGTTTGATAGCCACTGTATAAAAGACTGCAGATTTACATACATATATACATACCTGCTCCTGTACGTAGATAAGTAATTCTGAAGACAGCTTTAATGTGATAAAGAATGCTTGTGAGTACCTTCACTTGATTTTCAACTGATTTTATTTTTTCTAAGCTGAAATATGCACCGTTATTTGAAAACACGTCCTTTCAACTTTATCAAGAAAATTCACATATTGACCGATTTGTGCGGTATAAAGTCATCCGGAAGTTGGGAAATCTTTATGTTAGGTGTATGGCAGCTAAGGTATTATAAACAACCATAGATCTCGGATCCTTTTAAAGTGGTCACATGCCATCTCGGGGTATATGTTATGTCTCTGAAGTATTTAGATATTGATTAATGGCGCTTTTAGTAGTTTTTAACATTACCGTTATATGGGTAGTGGCTAACCATCTGTCCTAATTGCATTACAGCTGTATCATTTAGTGGTCCGATGTCTGCGGTTCCGACAAATGTGTAGCTTATTGGAGAGAAAAGAATGTGCGCAAAATTTCAGCTCGACGTCTCGAAAACAAATGGGTGAAAATGGACTCAGCTCGTCACGCTGGTCATTTAAATGTACAACTTGTAGAACCTTCGCCGTTTCCTTGCGAGTATTACGCACTTTATGTGGAATTTAATATATAAACTGCTCAGGTTATACTAAATCCTTATAGCCACAGCTGCAATACGGAAGGCCTACACGCTTTGATAACAATTGAGATTTGAGATTGGCGAACCCTCGGTAGTCCAATATCTGTTGCTACAGAGTATTATAGTTTTGTTCACCTAACGGTTGTACGTAACACCCGTCATTAAGTGAGACAGATATAGGATTATATGTATAATGTATAAAACGGTCAGGGTGATGAGAAAAGTTGAAATCCGGTTGTCTGTCCGTTTGTTCGTCCATCGAGATATCTCGATAAAACTTGGTATGTGGGTCTTTTAGTACACAAAAATTTCGAGTTCGTAGACCACTGCCACGCCCACAAGTAGTCATTAACCGAAAACAAATAAAGTGTCATAACTAAGCGCTAAATTAATAATTAGTAATTAATTTACTTTTTTCAATTTTATTAAAAAAAAAAAAAACGCTAAATTGAAGTCATAAACCTGTTAACTGGTACAGAGAAATGCAGTAACAAGGGGCACCCATGGGCAAAAGTTTTTGAAAAAGTGGGCGTGGCCCCGCGCTCTAACTAGTATAATGTTCATATCTCCTAAACCACTTTGGCTACAACAACCAAATTTGCTGAATCTTATAAGAATCTCTACCGACAGTGTGGAAATGGAAGAAATCGAAGGATAACCCCGCTCACTTTCCATATAACGGTACTGTTAAAAACTACTAAAATCAATAACTAAATACGTCAGAGGTATTAGATTTTACCACTGTTATGGTATGCGAGTGCTTTAGAGAAGCCGGTGTTAAAATCGGACGATGGGCGTGGCGCCGCCTACTTTTTTTAATTTCATATCTCGGCATCCGACCAACCGATTTCGACAAAATTTAGTACGTGGGATTCTTCATGCATTCTTATGTCACGAATGGACGAAATCGGACAACAACCGGGCCTCCTTCCCATATAACACAATTTTGAATTCCACTTGAATCATTCAGTTTCCAGTACACAAATCAAGTAATATAACGAAATACAACTTCGCACGAATAATGTTTTTAGTGTGTGCCACGTTATAGCCAAAAATAGTTTAAATCCAATAAAGATTGTTCAAGCCCCTAGGTACAGAGTATTTAGAACCCGATACCTACAGTAGACTTTTTATTGAAAATGTCGTTCAATGTGTGATATTACTAATTAAATGAAGGAATAATACTTCTATTTTAATGGTTTGTATCAATACTTGCCTTAGCCTCCATATATGTACTTAATATAAAGATTTTCGAACTTGCGGGTGACTTTGTATAAGAGACTGTTTTACTCATAACAGTGTATCTTTGTGCCGAAATTAGATGCATTTCAGCGAAAACTTGATCTAGCCCCTATATAATTACTTTGCTGACTTTACTCTATATGATTAGTTTTACACTTTAAAGTTTTTCCGTGACTTTGATGCTTGCAAGTTGCAAAAGTATAAAATGTTCGGTTGCACTCGAATATAGCCTTTCCTTAATTGTTTCATCTAATATTTAAGAAAATAAAATTGAATAAAGAAGCAAAACGAATGGATTTGACGGAGAAAAAGGTATTGTCTCAACAATCGGCTCAATGCAAGCGAAACGGATGCGAGCGTATTTCCGACCGATGAACTTGGACTTCTTTTGGAGTGTGACTCTATTGACCAAAATCACTTTCCTAAGGAAGCCAAGCAACGACCATTTCTATTATTATTTCACCTCGATTTATACTATTCGTTATCGACTGCAGCATTCGCCGTTGTCAATACGCAAAAGACTATAAATCTTTCATAGAATCTTTCTCTCGAAAACTTATAACATCGAGTCAACAGACGTTATCATTGTCCATGCCCCCGCACCATATAGCATTACGACTATGATGAGCGAATTGTAAAGTTTGATCTTTTTGCGTCGAGAGAGGACTTCACTTCTCAATTGCCTACTCAGTCCGAAGTAGCAGCTGTTGGCAAGAGATATTCTGCGCTTGATTTCCAGGCTAACATTCTTATTAGTTTTAATGTTGATTCTAAGATGGACGAAATTGTCTACGACTTCAAATTTTTGACTGTCAACAGTAACATGAGAACCAAGTCGCGAATGTTTATTGGCATGGATATTTCGTCTTGACCTTGTTCACTGAGTTATATGTGTACCATTATTGCTTGTATTCCGATTCTCTGGGTGACCATTTGAACTCTAAGGTATTTCCTTGGCTTTAGTTCTTTCCAGTTGCAATAGTACCAAGTTGCACCCATTAAGGGTAGAGCGTTGGAAAAGAAACAGCTTCCATAAAATAATAAAATAAATTGGTTTTGAACGGGTTCCGAACTTTTCGCCCACAGAGTAATGTTCACTTGTTAGACTTGCTCTGCTATGACTCGCTTAGCGAAAAGTATAATATATTCTTTTAATATTGATCTTTTACAAGGAGAAATTATATTTCTTTTCAAATTAATTGGTAATTTTTATGTACTACCATCTAAGTATGCAGAAATACACATATGCCTTACATACACATACATATACACAATCGATAAAGCTATTATTCAATTCAAATAATGTTCGATAACTTTCATTAATTAAATACTTGACCAATTGCGAGATCCAAACAAGAGGCATCAACTGAATTCAGAATATCTGACATTTGCATTTAACTCTCAACAACTGCCAGCAGGCAGCAGAGCAGTTAATTAAGATATTGCTAGATATTGGAAATGTGGACATCTGTAGATATGTATACATGTGTGGTAAGCATTGTATAATCTCATAATATATGGTCATCTGCAAAATCACGTCGTTAGCGACGATCTTCTGCCATCAAATTCACAAATGAAGAACTGCTGGCGAACGTATGTGTGAATGTGTGTGTCCATATAAACATGTAGGAATTCACTATAATTCATATATCCATTACATTTGTATTTATAATTACGCTTTGTATATATACAGTTACTTTGGCCACGCCACTCACCCATTGGCGCACGAATGAGTTACGAGTAACAGCTGTGCAGTGGACACACCGACACAAACCGACTACAACTTTTACTAAATGCGCTATCATTATAACATAACAAAATCTTTGTCTGTACTAGGGTGGCGCCTTGGGGCCCAACACTGATAGGTTAGGTTAGTACCCATGGTTGATCTATGTAGTATATTTAGTAAATTATTTTGAATCCAAGTAGTTCATTTAGATGGCTGAAAGTATGAGCTCTGAGGGTTTTTAACTTTTATCTCCAAAAAGCTGCCCATTCAAGAGGGCGGTTCTTCGGCTTTATCAAAAAAACAAAAAAAAAAAAAAAAAAAAAAATACCGAAAACTGACATCTGATAAAGTAAGCGGTGAGGTTATAGCTTGGATAATGTGCACGAATTGCTCCCTAGACTTCTTACGGTATAACTAAAGCCTAAGACTAAGACAAAAAGACAACAGCTCTGCGTCTTCTTATTATGTTGATATTAGGATAAAAGCGTCTTTAGTACTCTGGGCACCCGGACTACACAGTCATTGCTACAGTGTGGAAGCTTTTCTTAACGAATTTAATGGATCGCAAGTGAACTGAAAATCAAGAACTATGCTTCGGTGCTCCTAGATCTAGTTTAGTGGCAAAACCCTCTGCTTAAAAAACGCCGTAAACGTTGCAAGCTGTTCCAGACAATAGAGTCCTCTGCTGACCTTTCCCTCAATTTTTAACTATTTAAGGCCAATTTTCCAACAGGTTGTTCTTTTTTTTCAACTTCAGTAGAAACCGTCTCTATTTAATCGAAGTGTATCGCGTACGGCGTACGGTAAGATAAGTGATCTCGTTGGAGGAGAGAGGACAGTGAACTTCTCTATAGATGGGTCAAGGCTTGAAGGGAAGTTTGACAGGGGAGTTTACAGTCAGGAGCTTTCTATCAACTCCAGCTTCAGTACTCCTGACTTCCAAGCAGAGGTTCCAGTCACTAAGGTAGTCACTAAGGTAGCAGGAGTTGTGTTGCACTGAAGTGCAGCCACCTTCATAGAAATGACCATTCACTCAGATAGTAGAGCGGCGTACTAGCCTTGAACTGATTTACAGTGCGTTCAAGGTTGGTCGAAGAGTATCCAACATCGCTATCAATAGGATCTAGTGTCTTTGTGATAAAACTGGTGTGGGTGCCACGCTATAGCGGAAAGCAAGAAAATGTGTTCTGCTATTAGATAGCTGGGCTTCACGGAAGCTTGGCCACCATCGGTACATTCACCGTCGCAAAAGCCTTTTGGCCCAAGATTTATCGCAGGAGATCTAGTAATCTCTTTGCCCTCAGTAAGGCAAGCCTCTACCTAGTTGTGGGGCTTTTAATAGGCCATTGGCCTATTGGCGTTCATGCGATAAGGCTTGGTGTCTAACCAGATGCCAACTTCAGAAGTTGTATGGAAGAAGATGAGGTGGAAGCAACTCAACACTTTCTTCTTAAATATATCCTGCGTTTGGTAGATCAAGACTTAAACTTTTGATAGCGCTATCTTCAGACATAACAGCAAACTGGCGGCTTTTGGTGTTTTGCTAATTTAATTTTAATAAAATTAAGTCTTTATGAAAAGCGTTTTTCTATTAAACTACAAGGTGCGTTCCAAAGCAAACACTACTTAAAAAAAAAAAAGAAAAACAAATGGTTTTTTCGGCAAAATCAATTTATTTTATTCAAAATAGTCTCCTTCTGAGTGTTTCAGCTCGTTTGCCGTTATGGCCGCCAGTATGCCGGTGTAAGCCTTGAATGGCCTCTACGTCTGCATAACACTCTCCTTTCATAGACAAATGCTTTTTTCTGAAAAGAAAGAAGTCGCACGGTGCCATATCAGGTGAATACGGATTAATTATGACTTTCGGTCAAATAATTTGGTCACAAGCGCCGATGGATTCTGAGCGATTTTGGGTCATCAGTCAATTTGTCCAGAACAAACCGTGCACACACCTTTCGCAAGCCCAAATGTTCGGTCAAAATGCGATAAATTCCATTTTCAATTCCATTTCCATAAGTTTCAATGATGATTTCGACTGATTTTTGGTGAATTCACGCACAGTTTCGATGGAATTTCCGGTGATCACGGATTTTGATTGGCCCACATGTTGATCGTCATTTATGTACTCACGACCACTTTGAAAACGTTGAAACCACTCATATACTCTGCTACGGGATAGACAATCATCGCCATAAACTTGTTACATCAATTGAAATGTTTCGGTAAAAGTTTTACCGAGTTTAAAACAAAATTTAATGTGGGATCTTTGTTCGATGCTCATTTTCGACACTTAAAACGCGATGAAATGTCATGCAATTCTCACTATAGCTTTTGATCCCTTTTGGTGTCGTACTCACAGTATTCCTCTTAGCCGCACCCTAATGTATTGACATTTCTATTTGGTCGCATTGTCGCTTCTTTTGTAAATGAAGCAATTTAGTCGCCATCAACTGAAGCTGTAATGAAATCAAGTGTCCATAAAAAAGCATAAATATTGTGAATGCAATTGTAATAAAGACACAAAAAGCAACAATAATAGCTGCGGCAACAACAACACACCAATCAACCTGCACATGCAAGTCAGCATTGACTAAATTCGAAATTGAAACCAGATAAACAAAAAACGCCAAAGCTTTAAACACCATAGAAAAATAAACACAACAAAAACAACAACAATAATAATAATAATAATAATAATACTAAAGCAATGTAATCGCATATTTTTAAAGAAGAGTGCGATTATAGAGCGGACCGGGCGCGTTCGCAGACACCGGCGCGCATACATTCCACTGTCGGTCGCACAAAAAGTGTTTCGGCAAATTAACTTTAAAATCATGGATAGACGTAATCACCAATTCAGCGAGGAGTCACCACACCGGCATCGTTGTAATCCATTTGAGCGCTGCAATTTGGCCACTGTGTTTTCGGGACGGGCCAAGTGCCAGCCAGCCAGCCGGCTGTGAGCTAGCTGTTGTTGTTGTTTTGTTTAAATTTTCGAAAGGAGGAAGCTAACTTTTACAAAATTGCTTGATGATGATTCCTGGCAAACGAAAAAGGAAAATGACAAAAAGCCACAATCACAACAACACATGCAACAGCTGCAGCGAGCTAAATGCGGCAGACAATCTCGAGGGACTCGCGAGACGTCGATGATTAGCAGCGGGCGTAACGGTATGTGGGTACCTAGATGCACACACATTCACACGTACATATATGCACACATACAGACAGACACAGCTGCATATGTATACTGACAGTTATGCCCGCCACTGTGCGCCCAGCCACAGTCACAGCCAAATTGGTGAGGTCAAAAGCCCAACTAAATGTTAAATGCGGGTAAAAGTGTTATTGCTTTTGGGTATTATGTTTGTTATTAATAACGTTTTGTTGCTGTTGTTGCCCGTTTGAGATCAACTATATTATTACACTTTCTTTTTATTTTTTTAATTTTCGATTCAGCGTCCATAATGAACACTTGCAACAGCGCGCGTGTGATGTGCCACAACTTCATATGTACGTGAGGGGTGAATGTACATGGGTCTGTGTGTGTGTGTTCAGTGACACTATAACGGTAGCAAATAAGTGTAATTGCCAGGGTAAAGACAGCGTCAGCTTCCAGCTAAATATTTACGCCCGTTTTAAATGGTGTGAAATTAATTGGGGTTTTCCTTGCTGGGATTTTGCTTAGATTTGAAAGGGATTATTTTGAACTCACTAAGGAATTCTGAAATCTAATAAAATTTGATTGTCGTATGCAAAACTGATTTTACTTGCTCATTAGAGTTCCTCTATTTCCTCTTCCCCCATTTGTTATTTCGAAAGTAAAGGGTGATTCATTTCGAAATTTTTTACTTTATATAAGCGGATACACAGAAACTTCAAAATTGGTGGGTAATGTTTTCTTTCAACCGAAAGCAAATTCTTTCAAGATTATCTCCTTCAAATTTTGCCCCCGGCGACGTCTCCGATGGTAAATCCGTTGAGTCCAATTTTCGATGACTCGTTCGAGCATTTCGACTGGTAACTGGTGACTGTTTTGCTGCAAGGTCTGAATCGAAGTGGGATTGTTCGCATAGACCTTAGACTTTACATATCACCACAGGAAAAAGTCTAAGGGTATGATATCAAACTATCTTGATGGCCAATCGATCGACCCGAAAAGTGAAATTATCTGCTCACCGAAGTGTTTTCCCAATAAATCCGTTGATTGATGCGATGTGCGGGAAGTGGCGTCATCTTTTTCAAACCAAACGTCACGGAGATCTCGAGCTTCAATTTCAGACATCAAATACTCAACCGAGTATAACTCAAGCGTAATCCGTCAAAAAAGGGTTATTAAAAAACTTATCCCTATTTGAATCTCCCGTCATAATCTTTCACTTACTCAGCTTAAACATGCTAGTATCATCAATACATAATAGTACATTTTTTGGGGTTTATATTTAATATACTCGAACAATATGTTCTTTATGTGTTCCTTTGTGGAATACTACAAGATACATCTAATAGTATGTATCTCCATATTTAATACACTCAGGCAGGTCCTAGTTCCTTCAACAAATTTCACTTTTTAGCCTTAATCGACTCAACTTTTGCTCAATCAGCTAATAGGTCAATTAAAAAGTCCCCGGTTTACCAGAGTAAAACATATTCTCTTGGAACAACATAGTTCCTTGTAAAAGCGATGCACTGATTAAAGCATCTCTCCAATTTTGTAGTACGATTTTTTTTCTCTCAAAATAGGCCTCATTTTCGACGATCGCCTCATTATTTGACGAAAATTTCTTCCCAGCGAACATTCTTTCAAGATATGAGTACAGGAAATAGTCGCTGGAGAATAAGGTGAATACGGACTCAATTCGAATTAATAATCATGGAGCTATCGTTTGCACTGATTTGTGATATAGTGCATTATCTTGGTAAAACATCACTTTCTTTTTTCTCAAATGCCACCGTTTTTCAGTAATTTCATCGTTCAAACGATTTAATATCACTACGTAATAATCGCAGTTGATGTAGCTTTTTTTTTCAAAACTCCTATGACTATCGATTGGACTTCAGAGTGCAGTGATGTAGCCATGTTTCATCAATTGTCACTTACCGCTGCAATAACTCGTGTTTTTTTACGGTTGAACATATCCAAATTTGCTCTGAATCATCAACTCGTTATTGTTGTTGGTTAAAAATGATCTCGCGCAGCACCCACTTTGCATCGAACTTTGCCATATTCAAATATTCGTGAATGATATAATTTAAACATTCAGTTGATATCTTTGTAGTGCTTGCTATCTCGAACAACTTCACTGTACGCTGATCCATTTTTGATAATATATTTTGTGGACCTTTTTGATGTTTCTGTCGGTAACAATCACATTTGAGCGTCACAGCGTTCACCGTCTACGGTACACATTTAACCACCT
Source organism: Bactrocera latifrons (assembly GCF_001853355.1). Lineage (NCBI taxonomy): Eukaryota > Metazoa > Arthropoda > Insecta > Diptera > Tephritidae > Bactrocera > Bactrocera latifrons. The sequence goes on from NW_017534830.1 coordinate 862,919, forward strand.
CTAAATTTAGCATACAAATCCTTGATGGTTGATTTTCTTGGGGCAGTGTCCGGAAACTCGTCATCAAGTCAAGCTTTTGCTTCAACTATATTTTTCCCCTTCAAACAGCAATATTTTAGTAAAGAAATCTTTTTTCGACCTGCTCTATACCTCATTATTTTCATAAACAAAGCATTAACAAATATATGATGATTCAATCTAGAAGAGATGCAAATATTTAAATATATATATAAGTATTGTAGTATAGTCTTTTAACTCCACCATCGAGGGAAAAGAGGTGGTATTCTTACCAACGAACTAATAAACTTTGTTTAAACATTTATTTTCTAAAAATGCGTGATTACGCAAACCAATAAGAAAGAAAAGACGCCCGTTAGACCAAAATTTTATTTTTTCTGAAGTTTTCGTTGATGATTTTTAAACAGTGACTTTTTCTATTTTCATGAAACTCACTTTATTTCATTAGAGAAACTCCTGAGAAAAAGGCAGCAAATAAAGTGCACTTGTTCCTAGATCAATCCATCATTGTTTCATTCTTTTCATGATTCATTGTCGCGAAAATATCGTAAAAGCTTCGTGGGTCTTCATATATAAGAATAAGCATACAAATTTGGTTTTCGTTAATTCAGCAAGTCTGGTTCCTGACGAGGATAATATACTTGTGTAGTGTAGTAATAATAAATTCATTATTTTTGTAATAAATTGAAAGTTTTCTTTAGCGCTGTTAGAATAATCCGATTTTTTTCAAAAAGGTACAGGAAGAGGTAGTAATCACTTGTTGGCAGGTACTTACTATATGGTGGGTGCATAGGAATCTAGCATCCAAGCCACGGAGGAATTCTGATACATAGGAACAATATCGATGTATGTGGTCTAACATTGTTCCGATGTATAAGGTCATCTTCTATTGACCAAAACTGGCCGCTTACGGATGATTGTTTTGTTGAGATGATCCAATTTATGACAGGACGGGTCCGAATCAAGAGCTTGGCAGTAGTGGACTAGCTTATAGTAGGCATCATCAAACACATAGCAAAACCGTTTCACCAGTAGTAATGATACGACTTTTYTTTGCATCGAACTTCGTTTTGCATCCAGTCTTAATTAAATTATTTTTTATTAAAATATTTTTAGCCGCCTGACTGGTGCTTTCGCCTTTATCGAAGAATAACTGGATTAGTTTCCTATTGCTCGTGTCTATATCTGGTACGTGGTCCAACAAAACTGAATCCAGTTTTCAAGTCGATCCAAGTCGGTCCCATTGTGAACTTAGTACGGTTGAGTACTTTCCCCATTATTTCTGAATCTCGTATCTTCAACTACAAGTATAGCTAAATTAAAATGTAAAGTTTGCAGCTTTGACCTCGAGTGGATTTAAAAAGTAATCGCTTTTTACTATTTCATCTTCAAGCTTAAAGAATGCAAGAAATACTCACAATTAAGCAGGATTTTTTCTTATCCTTGACGCTATTAATTGCATTCTTTGCATCCAAGGTTAATGTTGATTGCAATTAGCTTATTCAAGGTTTATATACTAATATATAATATATGTAGATATATAAATGTATGTAATAAATAATATTGAGTTTGTATGCATGTGTAATTTTTATTGCTTGCTTGCGATTCCCTATAAAATTTAAAGCTCTGTATTGAGTGAAATTATTTATTTTTTATATTTATAACTTAATTACTTTAATTATATTTTATGAGCATGAACATAAAATACAGTATATAAATATAAAAAATGTAAAAAATACGCAAAATATTTATTTAATTATTCATCAATATTTATTTTGTCGACTTCGCCACACTGAGCCAAATCTGGTGAATATGGCGGTTGATCAATGGTATTCATTGCTTTTTTGGCTTTAAATTCGGTCACAATCATGGCTCGATGCCATGTTGCATTATCATCGTGTAGAATCCATGAATTGTTCCTTCGCAATTCCGGCCGCTTTCGACGGATGTTCTCAAGCTAACGCCTCAATGCGGTCAAATAGAACCCCTTATTGACCGATTGTCCCTCCGGAACTAATTCATGATGCACCAAACACTAAACTAAAATAATGCGCATCACCTTGTTTTTTATACGGCTTTGGCGCATGATAAGTTAATGCATATCTCATCGGCAGTTATAATGCTGTTCATGAATATGGGATCGGAATTTGCATTATCAAACATGTCCAAAAAGACGTACTCTTTTTGAAAAAAATTCAGCTTTATCGAACCGAGTCGGGGAAAAATGGCTTTCATACCCAAAAATATCCACCAATATCATTGGAACAGACTCGCGAGAGATGTTGAAGAGGTCGGTGGTCGCCAGAACAAGGCATGTCTTCAACGTTCTCTCGACGGTCTTTGAAGGCTTTATACTACCCGTAAGCTTGCGGTTTTAAATCACCGTAACCCGTTTCCTTGATAAAATTTTTTTTTCGATATTTTTATCCATTGTAAAAATCGCAACACACTACAGTAGTGTACCAACTTAAGGGGTTTCATGGGCTTCCTTGGGTAAAAAGTAGCCTTTTTTTAACAATAATTTTCTCATATAAAAATGAAATATTTAATTAGAATTAAAAATTTCATGCAGATCGGTTGAGTAGTTCACAAGAAATCAGAGTTTCTAGGAAAATCAGCTATCCTGAATCTCATAAGTTCTCAAGGCTGTATCTCCAAACTATTACTTGGATCAATTTGAAAATTGAGGACAATATTCTTCGAAGCCCGTAAACCCATGCAACCCCTGTAAACAAACTGGTTGACAGATCACACTCATCTTCGACATAGTAATTAAAAACAGTCTTACCAAATTAGTATAATACGCTTTTTTGAAATATCATTTATTTGGGATATTTAATTACAACTCCCAAGTGCTTTTTTGTCACAATCTATTTTACTCGTAAAGGGACTACAAGTGGTATGAGTAATCTGTACGAGGGGCATCCAGCTGCTGACATATTTGGGTGGGAAAGTATTCTTTAAAGTGGTTAAACCACTTCACTTCTGCAAAAAAGACTTCGAGACTTATGCTAAATTGTATAGCATATTGTTATTGGCATATTAAAGCAATTAAGTAATGCTTCGTTCCAAAGTTCTTCAGGATCTACCGGAAAGTGGCTTCATAGCTAAATCTGATTGATCGTCTGAAAGTCCAGTTTGTGTTGAGAGTTTTAGTACCTGGTCTTTTAAACACCCCACAGAAGTTTTATGAGTTTAATACTAAGTTCAAGGATCGTCGTCAAGACCAATAAAAACTGTGCGAGCTGCCATTAATCAATGGCAGGATTAAGCATGACAACTTTTCATTTTTCTGCTTACAGCTAATTCATACATGAACTCACATAATGTATTACTTTTCCAACAATCTTTATGGAAATAAGTTAAAATACTAGACTTTTTCGATAGCCTTTTCTGACAGATCACGCGTATCATGTTTTTATTCAGTATTGTTTGGCATTCCGTCATGGAAAAACTTACCCTTGGACAACGCTTACAAATTGTTCAACTTTGCTATGAAATTCCACGTTCTGTGAAGAATGTGTTTAGCGCTCTTCGCTCAACTTATTGTCTACAAAATCGGCATACTATTCGCAAGCGTACTATTCGCAACATTAACACCCATCTTGAGGCCCAGCATTAATTATTAGATAATGTTCGACCGAATAGAGCACGTCCGGCACGCAGGGAAGATAATATAGCAGTCGTAAGTAGGAGTGTATACGATTCGGCGCCGTTCGCAACAACTCTGACTGACATATGGAACAACTTGGCGCATTTTACGTCGAGATCTTAAATTGAAGGCGTACAAAATACAGCTTGTCCAAGAACTGAAAGCACTCGACCTTCCTAAGCGACATCGCTTCGCGCTATGTGCTCTTGAAAAGCTCCAAAAAGATCCGACGTTTTTGTCTAAATTTTTTTCAGTGATGAGGCTCACTTCTGGCTCAGTGGGTATGTAAACAAATAAAATTACCTCACTTGAGACGAACAATAGCCGAAAGAATTTCAAGAGCTGCCATTTTATGCAGAAAAAACAACGGTTCGGTGTGGTTTGTGAGCCGGTGAAATCATCGGTCATATTCTTCAAAAGTGATGCCGGTGAGACCATCGGACCATGATAACCGACTATTTGATGCCTGAAATTGAAACTCATGATCTCGGTGGCATTTGGTTTCAAGAAGACGGCGCTACATCCCACATATCGCATCAATGAATGAATTTGTTGAGAAAACACTTCGGTGAGCAAATAATTTCACGTTTTGGGCCGATCGATTGGCCACCAAGATCGCGTGATATCAACCAGTTAGACTTTTTCCTGTGGAAATATGTAGAGTCTAAAGCATATGCGGACAATGCCGCTTAAATTCAAAAGGTTATATGTGTCATTTGCCAGTTACCAGTCGAAATGTTCGAACGAGTCATCAGAAATTAGACTCAATGGATCGAGGACGGCGCAGAACACTAGTTTTATAAAAACATTAGAAAGTGCACGACGGTTCCCTAGAGGAAACTTTTTTTCAGTGACCTGCCAGTGGCACATACCGTTGCTGTGATGACACAATAATGATACGGCAGAGATTTTTCTCATCTTTTCCCGAAAAATATGATAGACGTAGATGTTTACTTACACTCGGAATTATCAACCAGTTTTAAATTTCAGCAGTAAATTTCAATACTATAGCTTTTTGTACCAAACAAGATTTAGCCCACCAATTTAATTTTCCGATTCAATAAAGCCA
>NW_017534830.1:873532-874900 GCF_001853355.1 Bactrocera latifrons
GCTAATACTGTCGGACCAAATGTGCGCATTTGCTACAAACAAAGTACCTACATCTTAATTATTGAGATAACAGTAACAAAATAAATAAAAAAAATTTAATTTCAGTTTTAAAATATAGATACTTCGAAAAAAAAAGTTTACAAGTTTTTACAGCAAATCTTAATAATTAAATCTTTTGCTTCGAAATTAATACGGAACTTCAATATTTCCATATGATTTTGAATTGAAAAAATAAATATTTTGAAAAAAATTTGTTTCAGACATCAATACAAATTTCAAAATTTTGAATGACATAAAGAAATTCAAGATTTCAAAACATTTTTTGCAAGTACTGAAGTTGAATTGAGKTAAAATTTTTCAAAAATTAATTCGAAGTGAATTTGAATTTAAAAATTTTGCATTTTGAAATATTTTTTTTAAGACGTTTTAGTGAATAATACGCACAATTTTCCTTTTTTTCGAATTATCAAATACGTTTTGAAAACAAAATTTTCGAAAAGTTTCAAAATTTTGCACGGTTTCAGTAATTTTGTACAGAAACGTGAATTTTAACTATTTTTCACATTAATTCTGAGTTAAAGCTTGGCAAACRTTGAACGGCTTTCCTGTCACCTGCACATGTGCTTTCCTTACGGTTACAAGCATATAATCATGTACACATGTCGTTAAGTTAGTTTTCTTAGAGTGAAAGTGCTTAACTGTAAACTCAACATACATTTACAATAAACGCTAGTTACACACATAGTTGTTATTTCACTTGTTTTTACAACTATTTTAGCTTTTCGCTGTTTTTTTGGGCGGCTGAAAAGCTTATATAAACATATATATATTTTTTTTAACTTTTTTGTTTGAAAAACTAATTAATTTTAGAATTACTTTTTTTTAGGATTTGTTGCAGATTTTATTTCATACATTTTTGCGAAGTGTCCAAAAGTACACAGTGATTTTGTGTTTTCTATTATGCACATATGTATGTTTACATATGTTATTTTATGCCTTTTATATATACATATTTGTGTGGTTGTTCTCTTTGTTATTGTTTATTGCACGCACCACACGTGTTCATTTTTGTTTTTGTTTTGCACTTCACTTTTCGCCCTTTACAAACATAATATACATACATACAAGTATTGCGTATTTGTAATGCTTCTTCTTGCTACTAATAATTACATATATATAAGGATATAAAATCTCTTAAATATTAACAAAGTGTGTGTGTATGTCTATATACATACGTATGTGTGTGTATATTTAGTTGTGTGTGTGGCGATGCTGCTTCAATGTCMATAATGGAGCGCAACTTCAAAGAGATACAATTTTTTTGATTTGTGTTATTTAATTTTTTTACTCATTATTTTTTATTCATAA
>NW_017534830.1:875873-884307 GCF_001853355.1 Bactrocera latifrons
TCATTTTTATTTATTTTTAATATTTTTTCAATTATAATTTTTTATTATATTTTTGGTCATTTCATTTTATGGATCACTTTTTTCACATATTTTCTCTATTTWTATGCGTGTTGGTGTACATATGCAAATATAAATTTCGTTATGTACACGTATGTATGTATGTGTATAGTAGTAGTAGTTTTGTTGTTGTATGCATTTTTATATATTTTTATATGTATAATATTTATATATATGTATGTATATTTATATGCAATAATGCAGACTAAATTCTATGGAAAATTAATAAAAACGAAAGTTAACATATTCGCACATACACAACTGCTTTCGTAACGCTGCAGCGTAAGTTGCAGCGTATGTATGTATGTGTGTGTGTGTGTGTGTGTGTCTAGATAACACTGCTGCACGCAGGCAAGTTCATCTTATAATTAAATACAAAATAATTAGAAAAGATACCATATTACATATATAAGTATGTATAATTAACATGACAACAATCGCAATATCGTAGTATTATTTTCAATCTTCATTTTCATTATTAATGTTTTTTATTAATGTTTTACATTCTCTTTCTTGGCTTACAATCACTTTCTTCATACTTCTACACTTTTATTTCCTTGCTCTCCTTCTTCTTCCAGCTTACCACAATAACATATATACTTAACAGTTTTCCCCGCCATATTAAATATGCGGCGAAAAAACAGAGCGTGCAATACAAAATCAAACATAACGGTAAATAAAGAATTCAATGTCAAGAATTTACAAATCAATAGAGTAGCGTCAACATGTTTTATATATAATATACATATGAATACATAGTAATTATAAATTAATGGAAATCAAATTAACATCACTATAAAGTTTTTTGTTTTTGTTATTTTTTTGTTTTGTTTTTTTTTTTTCTTTTTCTTCTTTACTCATTACGTATTACTCATTACATTAGATGCAGTACTTCGTAATCATTGTATGTGTATGTGTGTGTGTGTTTATTTGTAATCATTTATGTAAATAGTAGTAAGTATGGTATAAAAAATAAAAATATTATAATAAAGTACACAGTTAACAGTAAATAGTGTGGACACAAACCAACCGTCGTAACGCAACGTGGTAGCAGTGACGCAAACCGACGGGCAACGAGCAGCAAAGCAGTCGAATTGTAAGGTTACAACGCCGCAGCAAAAGTGAGAGCGAGAGAAAAGCGCGCGAATGAGATGAAATGGTAATGGAAGGAACGAGAGAAGAAGAGAAGTGCGCAACAACAACAAAAACCAACACTTACTGAGCAATGAATGCAATGTATGCAGCGCAGCAGGACAGCAGTTGCTTGGCGTCTAAAGGTATGCAACGCCAGCAGACACAGTTGCAATATGCATAAGGATTCAAAAAAATTTGTACTTTAATCGCTGTTTTTTTTTTTTTGTTTTTTACTTTCAAAACACTACGCGCAGCTAATTGCGTTTATTCTGTAATCAATGTTGTCTTAAGTGGGAGAGAACTTAATTTTGTGGGTAATTATTACGTTCCTCAGTAGGCGAGCTWGTTTAAGCTTTCGAGCAAAAAATTCGACTAACTTCTATTAGGTGAAAAAATCTACTAAACACATGCCTAAAATTACGACAGCTGGTTTGAGGAGCTTACATTGGTGAAAGCTTTCTTGAGCTGAAGTGAAAATTGACAAATATGCGAAATTTTTAAAAAGCAGAAATATTTGAAAAATTGATTTTTCAAAATTCAATTTTGAATMCAAGTTGGATTCCTGCGAAAGCGTAATTTTTTAGAAAGCTCCCTTTACTGTAGATCGAAGATGTTAGAAGTCACTGAAGGCTTGATTTGTCGAAGGCACGTTGATGCAAAATTAAATTTTTGCATGAAAGCTCGATTTGTTCAAAAGCTGCATTTTCTGTCGATAGAATTTTTTGTTATTAAACTAATTTGAAAAGTTAAAACTCACTAAAAGCTTTATTTATCGAAGGCACAATTCGACAAAATTAATTTTTAAATGAGTTTTTTTTTTGGAAGCTCCATTTTTTTGTGGATCGAAGATATTAGAATCCAGCAAAAGATTAATTTGTCGAAGGCACTTTTCTACAAAATTCTATTTCTGAATGAAAGCTCGCTTTTTATGAAAGCTTAATTTTTCGAAAGCTCACTGTTTTCAAAACTGACTCTTTTTCTACAAAATTTCTAGCGAACAAATCTTTCTGCAAAATTTCCACAAATTGAGAAGAAAGAACTTACTTCCGAATTAATTTAATTTTTTCAAAAAAAAAAAAAAAAAAAAAAAGTGGATAATTTGGTGTCTTTGACAGTTGCCTAACCCATGCACGTTTGGCATCTATTTTGACTCCCATCAGCTGCTGTAGACAGCAGTGGTAGGCTCATACGGATAATAGTGCACAAATTGCTGTTGCTGCTGTKKTTGTTGTGGCAACAATTGCTGCTGCGGCGCGAAATAGACAGCAAATTGCGGTTGTTGTTGTATTTGCTGCCGTTGATATGGTTGCAAAAGCAATTGCTGCTGATGTTGTTGTTGTTGTTCCAACAACGGCAACTGCATTTGCAATGAGAATGGTTGTTGTTGTTGTGGTGGTGTTAGTGATGTTGTTGGTAGTACAGACAATGCGGTTGTTGGCATTTGTTGCACATAGTAAGTGGATGATGGGTGGTGCGTTGTTAACATCTGTTGCTGCAACAATTGGGCTTGTTGTTGTTGTTGTTGCAAAATTTTTGTTTGTTGTTGCTGCAGCAACTGTGTTTGCTGTTGTTGCAAATATTGCATTTGCTGTTGTTGCAGCAGCTGTGCTTGTTGTTCTTGTTGTTGCTGCTGCTGCTGGTGTCGCAACAGGCATTGCGCATCGTAGCAAGGAATTGCCAGCAAATTATTAGCCGTCGGCGCAGCAACCGTGGTTGCTCTTGGTGGTGGTGCTGGGGTTGCCGGCGGGACATAAGTTGCAAGTTCTGTTGTTGTTGCATTGCCATTAAATGCATATGTCGGCACAACGGTGCAAGTGTTGCTGTTGTTGCAATTGCAATTACAGCTTGTTTGTAGGTGGCTTACGTCCGCTGCTGCTGCTGTTGCTGCTGCCACATCATTTTGCTGCTGATCAAAAGCTGTGGCTGCTGACCCTTGTTGTTGTTGTTGCTGTGCCCCCATCATTGCGGCCTCTGTTGCTGTTGTATTTCTTGTTATTGTTGTTGTTGCTGCTCCTGTTGTTGCGCTTGTTGTCGCTGTTAATGCTGTGGTTGATGCTGCTGCTGCTGTTGGTGTTGTTGTTGTTGCGTCTGTTTGCCCCGTCGCCGGCTCGTTCGTCAATCACGTGCTCAACCACGTCTGGTTGCATGTGCAAATAGCCGGAATCACAGGTGCATAGTAGACGCCGTTATAGACGAGAATGGTGGTCGTCGGCTGGGCCACCGCGGCGTGCGTCTGTATCGCCTGTACTTGTGGCTGTTGCTGTACTTGCACTTGTTGTTGCTGCTGCTCACCGGTGGCTGTCGTACAGCAGATGGTCGCTGTTGTTGTTTGTGGGGACGCTGTCGGCGCCGCCTGCAAGTAGATTGTCTGTGTTTGCGGCGCCTGCAATTGTTGTGGTTGTTGTTGGTGCGGTGCWGTGACCAGCGTTACTTGTTGATGTGACTGCTGTTGTTGTTGCTGTTGCTGCTGTTGTGCTTGTGTTGTTTGCACATCGACTGGCTGCTGCTGTTGTTGCTGTTGTGGATGATGATGGTGATGTAGGTGATGTTGCTGTTGTTGCTGYTGTTGTTGATATTGCTCCTGCGCCTGTTGCTGCTTCTTTTGCTCCTTGTAGAGCACATTCGTGGCCAAATTCTGTATGAGCAACATGGTCTGCCGCCGCTCGTGCCCCATCAGGCACACCGTTGACATTTCGACGACTTCGCGTAAATGCATCAGGTACTGATATTGTAGGGGCTCCTCGTCAACGCCCCAGAAATGATTGGACAAGTACGCCTCCAGCTTCTTGGTCTGCGTATTGATGTCGGGGAAATCGATGAAGAATCGTGAGCACATATAACGTTCTAAGGTCTTGATATGTTGCGGATCGACTGGCTTATAATTGCGCACCAAGAGATTGCAATACTTGAGCAAACCGCCRCCGCGTATCTCTTCCGGCTGTCGTGTTGAGATCAATTTCTTTTGCAAATGATAGAGCGCCTCCTGAAAGTCGCCATATACCGACTCACCGACCACGGTCGGATAGAAATTCTCCGATATGGGTAAAGCGGCACAGTCGTAGAAGAGTAGCAACGAGTCCAAAACGATTTGAAATGAGTCCACTGAGAATTCAAACTGACGTCGCATTGTGTCTACAAATTTCAATTCGACATTCTTGTGACCTGGCGAATTGCCGAGCGATATTAGTGACCAACGATCACCGTCATTATTATTATTCACTTTGACCATCTTGCCGACRTAAGCCTCCTTCAAAGCGCAAGGCATAATGCGCCGTTTGCACACACCCTCCGGCAAGAGGTCCAACAATGTATTGAGCACGGCCGATTTGACGCGATCAAAGTGACGTGTCGATGTCAATTCAATGGCATAGATCAAGTCCAAGTCATTGTATGGCTGATCCTCGGAAGCTAAAACATGACTAGCTGCGCCACCATTCAAGCGCACATCCTTGACTATCACACCGGCACCGCCCACACTAACATCCGCCTCTAATTTGCGTCGTACCATATTGACCAAGTCTTTAAGCGGTACCTCGAGTGTGGGGAAATTACCACGTCCATGTATGGCCACTTTTTCGTCCATGACATCGTGCAATTTGCGCACCTGTTCGAATGAGAGTACGGCCAAACGTTGTGTACCGCCCGTGTCGACACTCTCCAATGAGCCATGATCCGAAGCCGAGGCTATCGATGAACCCGAACTGGGTGAGGGTGGTGGCGTCTCAGTACCACCGTCCGAGTGGAAACCGTCGTCAATTTGATAGACATCCATTCTGTTCGAACGCTGTTGATAGTGATATGACGATTCAGARTGTGCGTCTAGGGTCCCGCACTGCAAGTATAAAGATSAATAGAGATATTTTGTTAAAACAGYTTTGGAATTAACGGGATTTGGGGCATRATAAAGATGATGGTAGACTTTAAATTATCTTGCAATGAGCAATACAATTTACTMGTTTTTTGTATATTCTAGTAAATTGACCCAATTATTTTTTGATATTCCCTTACATTTGATATCCCTATATATCACAAAAGTTCTTATTTGGAAATACAAGTTCGTGAAATTCTACAGTAAATTTTCAGTTTAGTAAAATACAATTGTTTTTGTATGAAACTGGAACACAGCCGTTGCTGTTTCGTATTTAATAACACTTCTGTGACCTCATTATCAGACAATTATTTCGACATTGAGTTGTTTTACCGGCAAGCCGTTACAATTGCTACTATTACAGTTTAACACTCTTTATTTCATAATAATAAATAATTGTGTAATTTGAGGTTAAGTTATACAAASAAAAMRAAAAAAAAYATAAAAATAAAAATAAAAAAATTTCGAGAGTATGAACATGATAATGATAATTTGTCAAAATTTGTAGTCTGCAGTTGTTTAATGGCACTTTTTTGACACGTAGTACTGCATGCAACTTTCAAGAATCAAGTTTAGACTTTGTTCAAATTATTTTGATGATTKCGACCCTTAAGTAACTCGGGAACGTCTCCACAGAATTTTCTAATTTTTTTCTTGACACGTTATTCATTATATTTGTAAATATAAAAACAAGTGAACATGACGTTGCCATATGTTTTGTATTTAATAATAAATGTTTAATTAAAGTTTTCGCTAATATCTTCAGTTGAGTGATTTAGTATGTAGTTAAATTTAGACAAAGTTGTAGCTGTAGGCTCGATATAATCAGATATATGTACATACAATTAATCAAATGTATATAAGTCTAAGTGAAATTTTGGTTTTATTTTCATATATATTATATATTTATATGACCTCATTTCACCGAAAAATGTTTAAAAWGTCTTCTGACASATACAAGCCAGCGAAAAATTAGTCCTCAAGGCTCARAAAGCGTTTGAAAGAGTAGATTTGATACCTTGAAAACAGCGAAGGTAAGAAATTTTAAAATTAAACATTTTTTTTTTAATATTTATAATAATATTTTTTAAATGTTTAGACTAATTTTTTGGAATAAATTGATGACAATTTTCGTCGTGCCGCTTTAGTGTAATTATTTACAAATTGTCTTATTATTTTCAAGTTGACACACCACAAATTACTGCACTCAACCTGAACTTTGAATAAAGTTCTTTCGCCTCCGATTAAAACATAAATTAGCGTTTCAGTCAGTCAGTGGCGGCTTTTGTGTCATTCGTAATAAGTACGAGTACGAGTGATTCAACACTTACATAATTCGAATTTGTGCTCATTTGTGCTTATTTCGTGGAGCGCAAAGGTCAATGACAATATTAGGGAAACCAAAAACAACAACTACAAAAACACACTCAAAAAATGTAAAAATAAATAACAGCGAGATAATACAATAATAGCCACAGAGTCAAATGGGCTGGCATAGTAACGGCAACAGTTGACGACTCGTCGCCYATACAAATTATCTTGTGATTTTTGTTTATGGTAAAAAGCCGAACAAATGATCGAACGAACGACCGACTAACCGACTGACTTACGAGCGTATAAAGAATTCATATTTGAATTATAGACTGACTGTACATGTTACACAAATTATATGTATGTATATTGAAGACATATGTATGTGGGGTGTGAGTCTATATACTGTATATATACTATATATTGGAACTAAATATGTTTATCTGCACTCAATAGTATTTGATATTTGCTGTTTGTGTTTAAAAATAAACAAATTCCTGTTTTGCGCTTCGTGGCACGTGTTTATCGCGTTACTTTGCTATGCTGGAAATGAAATTTTTTTTTCTTGCAGAAGGCGCTAGAAATGCTCATTAGTGGCTTAAATAAGCGAAAAAGGTTAAACAAATGATTGTAAAGTAAACTATTAAGTATTATATATAAAAGTTGTATTATGTATATATACACTATTTTATTTGTATATACACTTTTCCATATATATAAAAGCGCATAAGTTTAAATTATGCAGTTTTGGTGGTKTTTTTCTAACAAGTGTAGGCAGAAGACTTAAAAAATTAGTGACCTCACTTTTTGCAGCTCTAAAAAGTTCTTGATGAAAAATTCTATATGAAAAGTATTTTCACCTTCTCGGTACTAGTTTTTTGCAACAGTCAATTACTATATTCGAGACTCGAAACAAAAACGGAAGATGTACATATATTTGAAAAAATGTYATTTTATGCTAACGCTTCCATTATCTTGCACAGCACTGTATAAATTTACTTATACATCGTATATATGTACAATATATTTGTAAATCTAGACAGAGGACTTAAAAAAGGAGTAACTTAGCTTTTYGCAGTTCTAAAAAATTATTAAAAATTCTATATGAGACAACTTTCTTGACAAAATTTTTCAACGTAATTTATTAAATATTGAATTTTCAAAATTTTTTCAAATTAAATTGAACTTAGTACCTTTTAACCGGTACGCTGCACTTGCGAACACACAGTCACACAAATATTGAGCATAAGTGCATTTAGTTTAGCTTTGAGGAGCGTTTTGAAGTATTTTTATTCATATGTATGTGGCCTAACAATTCCTTAAATATGTGAATATATGTACATACATATGTATGTACATAGATACAAAATATATATATATTTATTTACAATTAGAAATAAATGTATGTACACATGCGTACATATTTACATTTTTTTATAAAATTTGTTTCAGCGCAAATAATTGCCTCGTTATCACATTCTTTGTCAGAACTATTAATTAATGATGTGTATCTACATACATACATATTATATAAGTACAACAATATTGACATACAGGAACATATACAATAYATGTATGTATGTATCTCTTTATTCGTGTCTACGTGTTTTCAAGTTCTTGTAAACAACTTAGAGCAATTTATTACATGATTACATAGATAAATATATCACCTAACACAGCTCATATAAATATATACATACATAAATGTAAATGTACATATGTTATGTRCATAAAATAATAATTATGTCGAAAACGAGCATCAAACATCCGCACAATCTGTTTTTATTTAATTTCCAAGAAATTCAATTSAACATTATGATTTCAACAAGCTATTATTGTACATACACACATGATTACAAACATGCATAAGGTACAAAAGTACATAAAAACATATGTATATATAATATTATATATACACATATACAAGTATAAGTGTTTACAATGTTCAAATAAAACCAGCGCCAACATATATAATAATGACTATTTAAAAATGTACAGCACTGTGCAATGACATAGTATCGTTTTGCAAATGCTTTAGTTTACTCAACCGAAACGTATTAAAGG
>NW_017534830.1:888418-889713 GCF_001853355.1 Bactrocera latifrons
GGGCATATTTTGTTATTGTTTTTGTTTATTTGCAGTTTTTGTTTAACTTGCTTTTGTTACATTACTTGAATACTAATTTCTTCGGCACTCTCAATTTCATTTGCCTTACTCATACAGTATGCGCATTGTTTTTGCTTGCGACGCTTTTCTAAACGACATAASCGGCCGTTATTTGAATGTATAAATGTAGATGTATATATATTTCACACAGATATGTGTATATGTATGTATGTTTGTATGAACAAATTAATATTTGTAGGAGTTTTTTATTCGCACATTTAAACATRTATTTTGTCACATATTTGGTATGCCTACACACAAATGTGTACGAATATATGTACATATAAATACATATGGACAAACACACATACAATTTATGTTATGCTTGATTGATTCAGCGCGAGTAAACAGCAAACTGACGACGATTTCCATTCAAAGTGTGCATTAGAAGCAATCATTTCAAATGTCATGCAAYAACAATAACAACAATAAAAAAGAAAAGAAGACGCAGAAGCAGAGAGATACACATTTCAAGCAAGAACTCTCAATAAAATCGATGACAAAGTGTTTAGAGGGCAAAATTTTTATACATACATACGTTTGTATATGCATACATACATGTAYGTACATAAATATGAGTATATATGCATGTACATATATAAGTAAACARCCAAAGAATTTCGTAGCCAAAAGTGGCAGTGACAAAAATATTTATAAAATGTCTGCATAAGTATGTCTACAAGGCTTAGTGGGTGCCGGTAGGTGTGGGCGTCATCCAGACTGCATACGAAAAATATTCACATATACAAACATATGTATGTATTCTATAAATATTTGTTCACTTAGTGGGCATGTGAAAGAATTTGCAAACGACACAAGGCAATTCGCTCGCTAAAGTGAAAAAATACTTTTCCCGCTTTGTTGGTCAGTGGCGCGTCAGCAAAACCAGTAACAACAAGAAAAATCGAAAATTAAGCAATGCTCACCTCGTTGGCATAGATTTTTCGTGCATTCAACTGTATTTACATGCATACATACGTAYATATGTATGTATATATAGTATGTATGCGGCTAAGTGGCTATGGGCTTGTATAATCGCCACCRCTGTAGCGTCGTCGGCAAAGTGAGAACTTGACCTCAAAATCGCGCAAAGTATTTCGAACCAAAAATTCGCGGAAGTGAGAAAGTGTTTAAAAGTTGGACACCGTAATGTTGTTACCGGAAGCAAACACGAATACAAGCGGAGGCGATATTTGCCTGGAAAGTGTAGTTAGAAACAATAGAAAAGCGGAAAG
>NW_017534830.1:890684-891692 GCF_001853355.1 Bactrocera latifrons
TTTAATAATAATAAATACGTTTTTTAACAAATTATTTTTTTAATTTTTTTTATGTAAGTCAAAAGTCAAGTAAATTTACTTAAACCACGTAACGTAAAAAAAAACGAAAATCGCTGTCAGATGTATTAACCAATATATAACCATTTTATAATCAAAACTGCTAATTTTGTTTCAATATGAGTTTCAATGTGTAAACATGTACCAACACACCCACTAAATAACATAAATAGACAGCCAAATGTACCTATTGACAATGTTAAGGTGTCTCCGATAAGAAATAAAATATTTAACTAGGCGCAAAATAGCCATAAATAAAAACTACATACAAAAAAAAAAATGAAATAAAATAAAAAAATAAAAAATAAAAAAAAATCAAGTTAAAAAACATTTAAATTCAACGCAAATAGATGATTGGATGAAACTGTACAGCAAACAGTAAACAACTTCAGCGCAGCGCGATTGCGGCTGCTATTGTTGTTGTTGTTGCTTCTACTTAATTAAAGCGTCTTTTTCGCAATTTTATTAGATTTTCCATTTTAGTTTTTGTTTCACGCTCACCACTTGTGTCACACTGCCACAAACACGCCACAAATCCATAGCCAAATCYACATATATACCTGAATACATACATACATACAGTAACACACACTTATGTACGTTGTAGTTGAGATGCACGTAAACAGTAAACAGAGTTGAACGTCATCGCTTACACGGGCAAAACCAACGCAAACCAAAGCAATTCAAGCGTCGATCTGCATGTGTGCGTATAAATTAATAAAAACATATGTGTGTATGAGCATATTGACTAAAAGTCACCAACACACCCATRCGAGCAACTTGTACAGGGTGGCTGATGAAAGCCGCTACCGCTTTTTTCTATTTAATGAATCTGATTATTTTTTTTTATTTGGATTGTCCGCCGCTATCACGCACTGGAGTCCGTAATTTCGGTTCAACGAGAGTATAGGCGCACGTTTGGCGGCAATCCTCCGAGCAGATGGACCATAA
>NW_017534831.1:0-3295 GCF_001853355.1 Bactrocera latifrons
TTATTTTTATATTTCCTCACCGTTCACAGCGCTCCATACCTCTCCCACTTATATACCACTTTATTACACACTTAAAATTAGTTACTTATTTAGTTATAGCGGAATACTCTCTAAAAATTATTTATATGACAAAACAACGTTTGTCGGGTCAGCTAGTAACCTTACAAAATCAGATAAATTGGAAGAAACTTTTCCAAACGTAGAAATTGCTACTAGAAAATTTCTTTGTCTAATGGTTACCAATTGTAGCGGAGAGCGGTCATTTTCGCAGCTTAAGAGAAACAAAATTAATTGCGAACAACAATGTTACAAGGACGACTGAGTAGTTTGTCAATTATGTGCATAGAAAGTGATATCCTTCAAAAAATTTACTTTAAAGATATAATAGAAGATTTTGCTCAACAGAAATCCCGAAAGAAATCGTTATCTTAATATCGTAATAATACATACACTCACACACACCCACACATACAAACACACACCAACACGCATCACCATTATTGACATTTACATCATACTGTATTATCTTTTTTAAATGTAAAAAAAAAAATGTTAGTATAAGTAATGCATTAATGGTCTGCGTGAATTGTCTTCTTCCATGAGTTTGAAACTGGCTGACCACAAAATAGAAGTCTTGCTCATAAGTATCAGGAGAATGGGGGAAAAAATTATTCTCATTATAGGAGAGTGTATAATTAGACAACATGGGGATATGGATATCCACCTGAACCAAATATTATTCGGTCACGGGTGCATCAGAGGCTATCGTACAAATTCCAAAATGACGTCAGTCGCTGTCTTTGGTTTCTACACATAAGAGAAAAGTTTGAAACAGCACTAGCTGGTAGTTTAACGGTGGGAATCTGGTCCAATAAAGTTTATTTTGCTTTCGTTTGAAAACACATTCTATTCATTTCCGGACCAATTTCCTCTTTCCCTGCACCAATTAAGACGGGTAAAATGMATTTTTGCTGTAATTTTGAAGCTGCTTGGGTATTCAAATTAGTTTCTTTCACCCGATGTTTGACAGTTGGTCTGTTTAGTTCTATTCGATGGACATCTTTAAGCTCCGCAGCAACTTCTGGGATAGTTTTAAAGATTCGCACCAAACCGCTGTCTGTTGATTCGTCTCCTTCGTTACAAACAGCTTTTTGGGAAATAGCAGAATTTGCCTTCAGTTGGTTTTTAAACGCAACAGTATTAATTTTCTGCTTTGCGGTCAAAACCATCGTTTTCACTTTAAATTGACTTATTTCACCAAATAGTCAAAATATAATATTGAATTCAATTAAATTTTTGTACTTTAACCTAAACAAATATTGGAATTGAAAATAACTAACATTAAAAAACGGCATATTCAAACACCCAGAAAATCACGCAACTGCAAAGACATTTTCGATCGGCTTTTTTTATGAGCGGGAGTGTAAATAGACCCAAATTTATTTAGAATATACACAACGGAAAGCTTTTCTCTTCATATGGAGAGTTTATTTTTCTGTTTTCTTGTGAGGTTTGAGCAAGAATACAAGTTTAAGAATTAAACAGTGATTGTGACACGACTTATCTTTAGTTGAAATTACATACCTCATGAACACTATCGATATCACAAACATCTATGCATAAGATTATCTTCTTACTCTTATTTAATAATGTGTAACGAGGTGAAGTTGGCCCGGAACCACACGTTCACAGATGTACAAATATGAGAATTTTAAATTACATATTAGGGGCATTCTCTTGCTCTTCAAGATTGCACGAAATAAAATACAAAAATCCTATACCAGAATATGCAGGACGAAGAGAGCACTCATTTCAGAATCCAGTGATATATGAACGGATGATTCGGTCAATTTATTGAGAATGACTATTGTGAATTAGCGGATATTCTGTAATTCATACTTAACAAAAAACTGTAAGAAACCTTAATAATTTAAGTAGAAATCGGTAAATCTATTTAAAACTTACCTTCTTCAACAATTTAACGGTATAATTTGCCTTTATGTAAAATGACAGCTAAAACAGGGTTGCAATTATATTTTGAAGTGTCATTGCACAAAAATAAACATGGGGTTTGGTCTGACATATTTTACAGCCAATGAAAATAATTTTCTGCGTGTGTTGGTTGTTGTGCCGTTGCACCAAGTGGAAAATTACGCAATTCGTGCACCATGCAAGAGTTTTACAAGAGCAAGAGAAAACCCCTTTCATTTAGCAATACGTGTATAAACCACGTAGCAACGAAGACACTACTACTACTTTTTAATACATTTTTTTAATATAATGCATATGTTTTCCGAAGAAACTCGAAATCAACAATTGTTTCGTGAAGTAAAATCAAAAAATCATTAAATTCATCGTATAATTAGTTAAAATCATTATTATGAAATATAGTTCATTTTGAAATTTCCCAATCTTCATTCATATTCCGAAAGATTATTAATTTTTTTTTCTTGAGAAATTACTTAAGAGCTGGATCCGGTTTTTGGTAATATAAAGAACCGTTAAGTGAAGAAATATATAGTATAATTAATCGCATATAATACAGAATTAATAACAGTAACAATAACATTGGGCTAGTACTGAATTGTGTCTAAATTCACACTTTGCCTGAGTTTCGATTTGCATGAATACTTTTAGTTATTCGTTTTGCCTATTTTGCAGCGCATGTTTGAGTAATGCTAAATATTATTTTATATTATTTAAAATACCACTATTATATACATGTCAATGTAAATCGCGTATATTCTATTCATACTTCATTTTTTACAGGTATCGTAAAGCCAACTGTAAGTGTGAGGAAATATCTGCATCACTTATCGAATAACTTACGGTCAAATGATCATACCATTTTGAAATGTCCTGATAAAAGTGAATCAACATACCAGTTTATAAAACTCAACATAACTAGGAATATTACGAATCAAAGTAATTTGGACATTGGATTTTCTACTAATAATATGAATGAATATTTAGAAATCCACAGCTGGATAAATTCCATTGCAGGACACGCATTTACAATATTAAGAGAAACCTTGTTTTAATTAAACACACACATATTTCATTTTATATGTACAAGGATATCCTAGCTCAGCTTTGGCTGCAAAAAATTTAAAAAATTTAAATTGAAGTTACATTAATCATATAAAGTATATTAATTCATCTTTAATTTGAAATTATATATATATTATCAAATATCACTTATTCAAATACTTGGATATATGTCTAATATAAATATAATATATAGTAATGCAAAAGGCGTAGTGAGACTTCAATTAACATTTTTCAAAGTAATGTG
>NW_017534831.1:3735-7140 GCF_001853355.1 Bactrocera latifrons
AGGGGTCGTTCTCTCTTCAAGGATCTTTGTTTTCGTTTGGATATCAAAAAGTACGCTTTATTTCGATCAGCATAGTCTCTTTGTCGCTGGCACCGAGCACATAAATATTTATTATTCATTTATTTTATTTATTAAATGAAAAATAATAATACAATTATTATTTAATAAAACTATATTGTCTTAGAATATTAATATATTAGCCAGTAAAAGGTAAATATGTGATCAATATTATTGTCAGTACAATTATTAAAGTAATTGATGTTAGTAAAGAAGTTATTTGGATATAAGATAACTTGCAATTAAATTAACTTTCTAAGGCCAGTTTTGTACAAAAATTCGGCTAATTTGTGGATGTTTTCTTCAGAAGAAGCCTTGAGCGTGTTTGAAATGGGTTGGTCATCAAATAGTGCGTCTCTAGTTGCACTAAACCTAGTGCATTCATCGAGAAGATGTTTAACTGTAAGCGATGGATAAATGCAGAATTCGCAGCGTGGTCTATTTGAACCGTTTAGCAGGTGCGAGTGGGTAGCCATGGTATGCCCAATTCGAAGTCGAGTAAAAGCAATAATGTCATTTGCTCGGCAGGTGGGCGGACTATGTGTATGCATGCCAGTTGTATTGAAGTTCGAGTAATTTTGCACACTGTTCCAAGAATTTGTTTTCTGTTCTTTAAGGAAGTTATTGACGAGTAGGAAAATATCCTTCCTCACCATATAATTGACAGTAAATAATGGCTCCATTGCTGCGGATTTTGCTTTCAGATCCGCTAGTTCATTGCCAATAATTCCCGCGTGACCAGGAATCCACATAATTTTGATTTCTTTGGCTTTTTGTATAAGTTTGGTGCATATTTCAGCGATTAGGGGTACCATGTTAGTAATATTCATGATACTAGCAATAGTTAACATACTGTCTGTGCAGATTATTGTCTTGTCGTTAGATTCTGAGGCTGCTGGTATTGCGTTGTATACTGCAACCGCCTCTGCCGTATACACTGATCCATAATTTGGTAGATGCCCTGCTATTACTGTTTTCCCATCGATTTGGACCACTGCGAATGACTTGTGGTCCTTCGACTTTGACCCATCGGTGTAGTACATTTTCCATTCGATCCGAAAAGGAGCTCTGTATTCTTCAAAAAGGCGCTGTTGGGCTTGTGATTGACTTGGCGTGATTTGTTAAACCGATAAGGAAAGATGAATAGCTTAAGTCCCAAGGTGGTGAGCTGACGGGAGGCAGAAAAGCACTCTGTGCAATGTTGACGTGCGTCTTGGGATTTCATTAGCGGCATATCGTTGTGATAGTGTCATAAATAATACTATTTCTGCAGAGAAAGATCTTTGGGATAATCTTCATAGTGGTATATTAAATTCTTTCTTGTAAGGTAGGCATCCCAGCTTCGGCTAAGATGCATTGAATCGGGGATGTTGGAAAGGCGCGTATACTTCGAACGGCTGCATGATACGTCGAAGAGATCAGTTTTATATTACTCTTTGCCATGTTTGCGTATATTGGTAGGCCATAGTCAATCTTCGACAATATTATACCCTTGGTAACATTGATTAAAGTGTTTGGATGGATAAGGCAGTGTTTAGAAGATAGATATTTAATAATATTTAACCTGACAGCTAGACTTTTTTTTTAACTTAAGATAATGCTCCTTAAATATTAATATTATTATGAACTGAGTTTAAATCCGTACATCTATGTTTGCGGCATATATGAAAATTTTTGCACTTATTGAGCGACAGAGTCGCTCCAGAACAATTTGACCAGTTAGAGATATCGGTTAGTATTTTTAGAAATTTATTTTTAACAGTGTTTAGATTGCTTATTTTAGAATAGAGTAAAACGTCATCTGTATACATAATGTGGGAAATGTTCTTATATCTGCTAATCGTGTGGCTTAATTCATTAAAAGCGATAGCAAATAGCATAACGGAAAGGGGTTGATCCTGGTGGGATACCATTTTGTTGGTTATGTAAACTGGAAAAAACATTATTTAATTTTACTTTGAAGTTACGGTTAGTGAGAAAAGACTTGATAAAATGCTATATTTTATTACCAAATTTCCATTCTTCTAATTGACGTAGAACTATGTGAGCTCCAACACGATCAAAAACCTTTTCAAAATCTGGACTCAGTGTAGAGATATGATTGCGGGAAGACAAACCATATGAGACGAAACTTTCAAAAAAAGGAGCGCGTCGGAAGTTCCTTGCCCCTCTTTGAAAGCGACCTGATTTGGACTGATTAATCTGTGTTTAAAAGTATACCACATAATGCGTTTTGAAACGATTTTTTCTATTAACTTACTCATGCAACATATAAGTGAAATTGGTCTATAATTTAGAATTTCTGAGGACGGGTTAGTAGATCCAGTTTTGTGGATAAATTCCGTCCGTTAATATTTGATTGTACAGATTGATTAATCGTAATTTAACCGGTGGAGGCAAGTTTTTTATCATATGGTATGAAATTCTATCTCCGCCAGGAGTTTTACCTGACAGAGCAGATATTGTACTTTCGAATTCTAGATAAGTGATCTCTGATTATATTATTTTAGCTGGTGAGTTAAGCTGATTGTAGCTGCGACTCAGAGTTTCATATTTTTTATCTATAAAACCGGAACTAAAGTTCCCGTCGCTAGAATACGTAGACCAAGTGGAGGCAAACTGTTCAGCTATCGCCTTGGGATCGAATATTGGACCAGTTGGGCTATAAATAAAATTTATATTGACTTGGGAAGTTGTCTTTTAGGATTAGAACTGGGATTTATTTCTGTGGTCAGTTTTTCGAAGCACATTCGTTTTGCGTCTTTAGTTTTCTTACGAAAAATAGCATTTGCTTTCTTTTATAAAATCAGGTTGGCTTCTATTCTGGAACGCTTGTATTGTCTCCAGTTATGCTGTTTTAAATTTCTTAAGCTCTCCAACTCCTTCGACCAGTAAGGAACTACTTTTTTATGGGGTTTGGAAATAGTTTGCGGAATTGAAAGGTACGCTGCAGACCTTAATATTTTGGTGATATTAGCCGCCTCTTTATTGACATTTTGAGATACAGGGGTTTAAGAAATAGCTAACATACTTATTTGGTACAAAAGCGTTTTTATTTACAGCAATAGCGAATTGGACAAAGAAGAATGAATTAGATTTCTTCATCGTCGAAAGTTAGCATAATCTGATCATGGTCTGGATGACTGTGTTGTTGAGTAATTAATGGGTTTGGTTGTGAGTTGTTGATAAAAGTATTTGAAGTGTGGTGGGATTTCAGTTCGCTGATAAATGAATGAGTGGAGTAGTAGCTTGAGGTGTGGAATAATTAGCAAAGCTGTTCAGAGCTCAGTATATACAGTAATAAACCTTTGCCTTGTTTACATACATATACTCAACTCTAGAAAATCT
>NW_017534831.1:9935-15067 GCF_001853355.1 Bactrocera latifrons
ATTATTGAATGTATTGGCATATGTATTTCTCATATACTCTTTATTCTAACGAAATTAAACGAATTTTATTAGCATTACAAATATTTTTAATAATTTATTTTTGAATCTTTAAGTTTTGCATTTTCCATACCACCCCTGAGGTTTGCAATAAGGTGCGGTACCGGCTTTTTTTAGGTGTTCGGTTCCTTACACTTATATGGGTTTTAATATATACTTTATTAATAGCACTAATATGTATTCTTATTAAAAACTTCAACATATTTCTGTTTAAACTCAATTTCCAATTGATGTTTTCCTATAACGGCTAACGAATTGTCAATTTGTATACATATTTCAAACGACAAATTACCACCCAGGATTGTATCCTACTGCATGCAAAAATTTAGAAGTACTTGAAGCGTGTTTAAAAATTGCACAAAAAATAACAACTGATTTAACATTAAATAACAAGTAATATCCCATTAAAATTGAACAGATATACAAAGTAATTCAATATAATCACTTAAATAACGTACACACATGCATTACTTAATATCTTTTAAAGTGTTGATCATCAAAATTTAAAATTTATATGCAGCTCAAATGCTAACATAATACCCTGATTACCATGAAAGTAGCAAAAAAAGTGTTACACAACACCCTAAGATTTTCTAGAGTTGGTATATGTATGTAAACAAGGCAAAGGTTTATTACTGTATATACTGCGGTTGAGATCGCCTGCTATCACGTTTGGCGTGGTAGTGAGGGCGTATCGGACTAGTTCATCGATAATTATTTCGTAGTCTCCTTGCAACACACTCGGGGGAATATAGCAGGTGTATAAATAAATGGCACCTATTTTCGCTCGTGTATAGTAACGCCTGTCCAGCAACAGCTTATCTTGGAATTCGTTGCACCCACAAGCGCATATGTCAGCTTTGTTTTTCCTGTCGGAGATCTATGTRCCAGCGTTTATGTTTTGATGTT
Source organism: Bactrocera latifrons (assembly GCF_001853355.1). Lineage (NCBI taxonomy): Eukaryota > Metazoa > Arthropoda > Insecta > Diptera > Tephritidae > Bactrocera > Bactrocera latifrons. The sequence continues at coordinate 10,902 of NW_017534831.1, forward strand.
GCTCACACACTATCGTCACATCTATCTTATCTTCGAATATTGTTTGCTTCAGCAGCTCTTGAGCCGCTTCATAATGGTTTATGCGTGTTTTACACGCTGATTGATATAGAGGACACTTCTAACTTCAGATCCGGTGACCGCTCTCCTTTTTCCCGCTGCTTTTGCATGTTGCATGCTCTTCATCATGTCTCCTAGTTCAGGCATGATGTTACCCTTCTGTTGCGTTGGTTTCGATTAATGCGTGCTGTCTTGAAGCGCAGATGGTGACGACGTCGCTCTTACAGGCTATTCAACAACTAGTGGCTGTTTTGGTGATCGCATCAATCTTGGTGCACGKTTGAAGGGATCAGCTTCGCTAGATCCGCTAATACTCGGCGTTTTTATGGATAAATTCGTTTCTAAAAACATGCTGCCAAGGCTTTGAGTGCGATGCTCATCATGCATTCATGTACAGTTTTGTTGGTTTTTGTCAAATCGTTCTCTATTTGTCGGTTTTTTTTCCAGCGCATCGTATGTAGTACTACTCCTGCGCAAAAATACACACTCTCTGACCAGGAACCGAAGTGGCTGTTTACTGATACATCAAACGGCCAACACATCGGCAGAGCACGCTCACATCATCCTTTCTATCCTACCAGCGGAGACGTCGCTGTCTAGGTATCCAGGAACTCCCAGTGTGCCGCCCCCATAGTTTGGGTGCGTGCGCCTKTACCCACTGGAGGATGCGTCTCCATTATCGACCGTATGTCTGAAAAATAGGTTCCTAGACACCTCTAAGGAAGGCTCTCCAAGAATGAGTTCTTAATTGTAACGGGATGGTTCTCCTACTTACAATTTTCTATTTTTTCTTATTATCATATAGAAAACTTCATATCTCGCTTCCAACTACAGTGGTACCTCGACATACGAGTTTAATTCGTTCCGCAACCTTGCTCGAATCTTGAATTTCCCCATAGAAAGCAATTGAACTACCATTAATCCGTTCCAACCTTCAAAAGGTCACCCCAATTATTTTTGTTACGTAGTAATATTTATTGCGCAAAAACAAAAAAGAGAATGTAAAGAAATAAATTAGATATCCTCACTGGTCTTTGCCTTTTTCGCTAAAATTTTCTCGCTTTCACCTGTAGGCCGTTTAGAAAAAAACATGTCCAAGGAGGTTTGTTTCTTCCTCCCTCTCAGAATGTTCCGGAAATGAGATAGGTAAGGTCAGATGCACGACATTTTGCCACTTTTTCTGGGTGTTTTTTTCACGAACTGTGAAACTCTCTCCCACATTCCTTAGATGTTCTTTATCTCACTTGTAGAAATAACCACCTCCTCTGACTCAAAACCAGTTTCTTGCATAACCTCAGTATGCTGCTGTGATCGTAACTCTTGTATCTCCTCAGTCGTTAGTTCCTGGGTGTGCTCCTCGATGAACTCGTTCACGTCTCTCTCTTCCACTTCTCGATCCATGGATTTCCCCAGAGATACAATCTCCTCCTCTACTACCGGGTTCCAATTTGCAAAGATCCTTTCAGCTACAGCTTCAGGCCACTCGTATCTCGAATTTCGCTCGTAACTAAAAGCAAAAAATCACTTGTTCGTCGGCTCGTATCTCGAAAAATTCGTATGTTGGGGCACTCGTATGTCTAGGTATCAGTGTACTTGAAAAAATATCTTGTTCCTTAGATTTTGTAGGAAATTGAATGCTCTACAAAGRAGGTATGTACGATTTTTCGTAATCCCAACCGTTTAAAAGATATTAACAGTTAAGGTTTTGGGAAAATTTTTTATTTCTTTTCAATTTTATAATTCAATGAAATAAAATCATTATGAATTTGAGAATGAGTGAAAGTGTCAAAGTGTGCGGTGACAGCTAAGTTTGTTCCTCAAATTTTTTTAATTTACCTGCAATCCAGGCTGTGGTAATTCGCAGGCAGATTCACCGGAGGTCCTTATATCGCTGACACCACGTGGCACATAAATTTAATTGAAATTGTTTACATTAATATCTAAACACCATAATCAATTTATCACATAAAAATTTGGAAATTTTTAAACAACAACAAAAAAGAATTCCAAATTAAAAAACACTCAATTAATTTTGGCGCCAAAAATTCTACTCCGCATAATTAAAGTGGTTATCAGCTGTTTCTGTCGCACGGCAAACCAGCTGTCTACGCAGAGTTGTAGGTGGCCAGGGACACCACATTATCTGCACGTACGGTCGGTAAAGCAGTTGGTAAGGCAGTTTCTTGTACTTAACGTAACCAAAATGAAACCGGTAAAAATTTTAACATGGAATGCAAATGGCCTACTCAAACTTAGTAAAGAATTAGAGACATTACTCCATGTTGAAAAAATTGATATTTGTCTTATATCAGAAACCCATTTTACAAATGAGACTTTCGTTAAATTYAAAAACTGTAAGACATATTATTCCAACCACCCAAATAACAATGCGAGAGGGAGGAGTGCCATAAAAATCAGAGAAATATTATCTATTTGACTTAAATTCAGACCACTCGCCAGTATACATATCTAATCTTCAATAGCCATCTACAAGAAATCGACATACCACCTCCGTCCGTATGTCTATCTCTCTAATAGACATACGGACTGGGAGTATTTCAAAGTTATGCTCGACCAAAATATTGATTCTAAAGTAAATATATGTAACTACTAAAGATATGTATGTTAGAAGACAAAGTTCATTMATTTACGAAAACTATTCAAGAATCGGCTTGGGAAAGTACTCCTGGTCCTAAAAAAAAGAAACCTTCACACTAAATATCCTCCCGATATTTTAGAACTCATAAAGAGAAAGAGAAAACTACGTAAAAAATGGCAAATCACGCTATTTTCTCAGTATAAAACAGAACTCAACAATTTAACTAAGATTCTCAGCACCAAAATAAAGTTATTTACGAATCACAATATTTAGAATTATATTTAGAAATTAACGCCAAACAAACATACGAATTATTCCCTTTGGAAAGCTGTTAAAAACGCTAGGAAACCAATATTGTCGAATGAACTCCTCAGAAAGCCAAAAGGATCCTGAGCCAGAAGCGATGAAGAAAAAGCGGAAGTTTTCTCGGAGAAACTAACTAAAACATTTAGTTCTTTTGCGGTCAATGGCACTCTACCACAGCTGGAAGAATCGCAATGCGTGGGTGAAATCCAACCAAAAACAAATAAAGAAGTAGAAAATATTATTAAAAGTAGATTTAAATCAAAAAAGGCTCCCGGCTTCGACCTGGTGACTGCTGATGTACTAAAAAATCTAACGCAAAAAGCAATAGCAAAGCTTACGACGACAATAAACGCTTGCTTCAATCTCAAATACGTCCCACTGTCATGGAAAGTATCTGAAATCATAATGATACAAAAACCTGGCAAAAGCGCACATGAAGCCTCGCCATATCGTCCAATTTCACTGTTGCCTATTTTGTCCAAACTACTTGAAGCTGTAACCATAAGAAGACTTCAGAACATAATTGAAGAAAAGGAACTTTCTTTCATCCTTTCATCAATTTGGATTTAGACCTCAACATTCCACAATCGATCAAGTTCATCGAATAACGAGCATAATTGAAGATGCAATGGAAAAAAAGCACAATTGCACAGCTGTTTCCTTGACGTATCGCAGGCGTTCGATGGAGTATGGCACCATGGTTTACTTCTTAAATTAAGTCTTTACTTTCCACAGTATCTAACCGATCTAGTTGACTCTTACCTGAACCACCGCTACTTCAGAATCAAGCAGGGACAATCATATACTACTTTGCAGCCGATACAAATAGGTGTACCCCAAGGTAGTGTCCTGGGTCCACTCTTATACATTTTATTTACTAGCGACATGCCTACGCCGCATTTGCAGATAATACCTGCATCATTACGACCGGCAAAAATGAAGTTGAGTCGTCGCACAAAATGCAATCTTCACTAAATCAAATTATAGAATGGACACGGAAATGGTACATTACCTGAACGAGTCGAAGTCTATCCATATAAACTTCACTAACAAAAGTTCTACATATTGGAAATGAAGTAATCCCGTATTCCTTCTCTTCTTCTTGATTGGCGTAGACACCGCTTACGCGATTATAGCCGAGTTAACAACAGCGCCAGTCGTTTCTTCTTTTCGCTACGTGGCGCCAATTAGATATTCCAAGTGA
>NW_017534831.1:20522-23455 GCF_001853355.1 Bactrocera latifrons
ACGGATGTTCTTAGGCTACCCAGAGGATACTTGGTCAAGGACCGGAAGTCGTGAGCTGCTTAAGTCATATGTAAAAGAATCGTTTCTGGCCACTCGCACGTGAATGGCGATCAGAAAACTTTCCTCACTTGCGTGAACTTCTACACATGACTCCACCTCGGTGAAATATCTTGGGATGACGTTGGATGCAAAGTTGAATTGGAAGGAGCATATACAAAAAAAAGTGTCAAAACTACAACTAAAATACCACAAAATAAACTGGTTGATCGGCAAGAAATCTCCCTTAACAACATCAAATAAACTAATAGTCTACAATCAAACTTTGAAACCTATTTGGACATATGAAATTCAACTATGGTTCAAAGATTCCAAAACAAAGTACWGCTAAAAATGGTAAATGCCCCGTTGTACATACGTAATTCGGACCGGCATAGTGATCTTCATTTAAAAATGGTTCGGGAAGTCATTCGCGAAACAGCATCRAAACATGCAAAACGTTTACAAAATCATGTAAACAGTGAAGCCCGAGGACTAGGAGAGACTAGAAATAGCAGGCGCAGACTGAAAAGAACAACGTTTCAAGACCTATTACGAATCTAAGAAAATAACAAGTATCATTATATTTAGTTGTTACATTTAGTTTTAAAAAAGAAAAGCTTGTTATTACTGCTTTTATTGATTACTTCATACATTGAGAAAAATATTGMTTGTTAGTTTAAATTTATCACTAGTTGCAATTTCAATGGATTGTAAAACCGTCATTTATTACGTTTCAATAAAAAAAAAAAATCAATTTCCCACAAAATCTAAGGAACAAGATATTTTTTCAAGTAGTTGGAATCGAGATATAAAGTTTTCTATATGATAATAAGAGAAAATAGAAAGATGTAAGAAGGAGGACCTTCCCGCTACAATTAGGAACTCATTCTTGGAGAGGCTTCCCTAGAGGTGTCTAGGAACCTATTTTTCAGAGTACCAAACGAAAACAAAAAAATTTKTTTTTTATCACCCTAATGCTTATGTACGTACTCGATGGAATTTCCATTGTTTACGCATCGAAAATATATAAGACGCGCACATTTTCAAAGCTGATACATTTTTTGCCACACATGATTCCAATCAGTCCAGCAGAAAATTGTTGTTGTTTGCTGTACTTATAGATTTACTCGTAGATTTACTTATAGTTTACCCGAAGTTTCCCATCGATTCAAACAACCGTCGCAACGCTATGATTGCCGAAAAACAGATTGTTCGTGTTGCATCAGTTTATGCTGGCGGTTACTCAAATTGATCAACAATGTTGTCTATCCTGAACTGAATTGATTTGATTGTGTTTTTGGCACGAGTGTTTGTTCTAATTTTATCATACTCGTTGCAGCTCTGATATACGCTATATATAAATCTAATATTCGATACGATTATAAATATATGTGTAACAAATACAAATTACGAAAAGCACAAATATTAATTTATTATCAACTAAAAAATAATACATATATCCAAATCTTCTTACCTTTCTATACTAGATTTTAATATACATACTTATATTTGTAACTATTTACATACGACACGTATTCACAAAGTGCATATTCACATATGTATAAGAGTGTGCATCTTTTTTKCATTAAGTTTTAAATCCTTCCTCTTCCTCCGCTTCCCCCGGCGGGTACTGCGTCGAATACTTTCAGAGCTGGAATGTTTTCGTCCATTCGGACAACATGATCTAGCCAGCGTAGCCGCTGTCTTTTAATTCCCTGAACTATGTCAATGTCGTCATATATCTCGTACAGCTCATCGTTCCATCGAATGCGATATTCGCCGCGGCAAACGCGCAAAGGACCATAAATCTTCCGCAAAACTTTTCTCTCGAAAACTCGCAACGTCGACTCACCAGTTAATGTCATCGCCCAAGCCTCTGCACCACATAGCTGGACGGGAATTATGAGTGACTTATAGAGTTTGGTTTTTGTTCGTCGAGAGGGGACTTTGCTTCTCAGTCCGAAGTAGCACCTGCTGGCAAGAGTTATCCTGCGTTTTATTTCCAGACTGACATTTTTGGTGGTATTTACGTTGGTTCCAAGATAGACGAAATTATCTACGACTTCAAAGTTATGACTGTCAACAGTGATGTGAGAGCCTAGTCGCGAGTGTGACGACTATTTGTTTGATGCCAAGAGATATTTCGCGTTGCCCTCGTTCATCACTAGATCCATTTGCTTCGCTTCTTTATCCATTCTGGCGCCGTTGTTGAGGCCAATGATATCACTATCATCGGCATACGCCAGCAACTGTACACCCTTATAGAAGATGGTACCTTCTCCATTTAGTTCTGCTGCTCGAACTCCAGAAGCATTTTGAAGAAGTCACACGATAGGGAGTCCCCTCGGGAGTTGAAACCTCGTTTGGTATCGAATGGCTCATAGAGGTCCTTCCCGATTCTGACGGAGCTTTTGGTGTTGGTCAACATCAGCTTATTAGTTTTGCGGGGAGTATCAAATTCAGACATCGCGGCATAAAGGCAGCTCCTTTTCGTACTGTCGAAAGCAGCTTTGAAATCGACGAAGAGATGGTGAGTGTCGATTCTCCTTTCACGGATCTCTTCCAAGATGGTGAATATCTGGTCGGTTGTTGATTTCCCAGGTCTGAAACCACGCTGATAAGGTCCTATTAGTTTGTTGACGATGGGCTTTATTCTTTCACATAATACGCTTGATAGAACCTTATATGCAATGTTGAGGAGGCTTATCCCACGGTAGTTAGCGCAGATTTTGGGGTCTTAAACTTAAATTCCAATGGTTGGGCATGCTTTCGTCCGACCATATTGTACAAAGAAACTGATGCATGCTCCTAGTCAGTTCTTCGCCGCAATCCATCGGACTTCCGCCGCTTTGTTGTTCTTCAGGCAGGTAATTGCTATTCGAACTTTTTCCTGG
>NW_017534831.1:23795-27156 GCF_001853355.1 Bactrocera latifrons
TTTTCTGTCTGCAAATGCGTCTCGCTTCCCTCTTCAACTCTCGGTATCTATCCCTATCTATCCCGCAGGTGTTGTGGTCGATCGTAACATTGCGAGGTAGGCAGCCGGTTTTCTCCCTGCTGCGACACGGCCCTCCTCGTCGTATCAGCTGCTATTTTGCACTTTCTCAAAAGCAATGGCTTCGGTTGCAGCTGTACGTAAGGAGTTTGAAATGCCGTCCCACAACCATTTTCGGGCTCTGGCGAAGTCGATCAACCCATTTGGGGATTTTTYCCCGTGGAGGCTGAATTTACCGACCGTACTGCCAAAGATACCTTCTTTGTCCACCCTGGCGTTAAAGTCATCAAGCACGATTTTGACATCGTGGCAGGAGCAGCTCTCATAAGTGCTTTCCAAGCACTCATAAAAATCATCTTTGGTCACATCGTCCTTTTCTTCCGTCGCGGCGTGGGCGCAAATCAGCGATATGTTGGAGAACCTCGCTTTGATGCGCATTGTGGCTACAGAGTCCGTTGTGGTTTTACGTGAGTTCCTGCCTGCGAAGGCCTAACCCCACGGTGCTTTCTATTGCTAGAAGCACATAGATCAAAACAATGCGTCGATCAGCGCCCCAAAGCACAAGTGTGTGCACCTATTGTGGCTACAGTATCACTCCGGTGAATGATAGTACTCGGCGACGGTGTCTCTCTCCCAMCACGAATCCCACACCAAACTTGCGCTCCTTTATATAGCCACTGTAGTAAATGCCACAAAGACCTACTCGTCTCTGTCCTTRTCCYGTCCATCGCATTTCTTGGACGGCAGTGATGTCAGCCTTTATTTTCACGAGGGCATCAACCAGCTGGGCAGCGGCACCTTCCCAATTAATGGACCGGACATTCCAGGTTCATGCTCTCAAATCATAGTCCTTAATTCGTTTGCCATGGTCGTCATCAAAAGGGGGGTCACTCATCCGAGGCTTGTTGTTTCCTTTCATTGGGGGTGGTTTTTTTCACGTGGCGGGTCCCAAACCCAGCGCACAACCCCATGTAGGGGTATTTCGCCTTCTACTTTAGTTCGAGTAAAAAGGATGTTCTTAGGCTGCCCAGAGGATACTTGATAAAGGACCGGAAGTCGTGAGCTGCTTGAGTCATATGTAAAAGAATCGTTTCTGGCCACTCCCAAGTGAATGGTGATCAGAGACCTTTCCTCACTTCCGTGAACTTCTACACATGACTCCATCCTTTTCAAAGATATTCTTTAAAATAAAACATAATTTTGAAATATGTATATTTTTACGAGATTCCATTGTGTTTCCCATTTTTCACGAACTTTTTGATTTTTCTTCTTCAGGAACGCGGATTTTTGTTTAATCGTTTTATGTCAACCCCCAATTAACAAGCAGTTAATTTGTTGTAAGTAAAATATAATATATATTATATATATATATATGTACAGCTGTTTATACTTATGAGAATGATTTCTTACTTGCTAAAACTAAAATAGTTTTGGTACACTTATCAGCTTATAACTTATTTCTTAACTCATTCTGTCTGCAGTACTTTGGATTCGGGAGTTTTCGTGTTTGTTTAGATTAAGTGGCTATTAAATTTAGCTCTCACATTTGGGGATTTTTTTGCTCTTGCAAGATTGCAAAATGCAAAAATCCCACACCGAATTATGCAAGGCCATGATATTCCAGTACATTATAATTGCAACTGTATTCATAAATATTCATAAAACAAATTCATATGAATACATATGGCTTCAGACGCCACCAGCAAAGCTGCCATATATTCATGTGGAGGCAAAGCTTTCCAAGCAAAGCCACTATTAGGAAAAGCCTACTTCACAGGAGCCAGGATCTGTTGAATCAACTTTTAGAGCTGATATATATCATCGAGTGTCCAACAAAAAGCGTTTGAAAGGATTCTGGATGATCTGGTTCAGGAAATCCTAAAAACTACGAATAACGCACGAACACACGAGGAGACGAGGAGACGCTCTTCTCAAGGCCTTTTTATCGCTCGAAGTAGTGCTATTAAATACTGGAAAAATGAACACTTCCGAAAAAAATGGTCGAGGATCCGTGATTGACATCATGTTTGTTATACGCATAGTGACCACCTAGCTATAATAATAAAGATCGGAAAAGTACGGAGTGGAATGCACTCGAACACAAAGATGGCACAGACAAAAGGATGGAAAGCCGAAACGTTGACAACATTGCAAATGTGTAAGATACGGAATGACAGGCGGAGATATTGGTAAGGATTGGAAACACCAAAACACAGGGTCTAGATGGAATCCCCAACAAGGCGTTAAAAACGGCTATAACTCACAAAGCGACCCCGTTTTCAGAGCTCTTTATCCGCTGTTTGCGGGAAGGTGTCTTTCCAAAATTGTGGAAGAAGAAGCGATTAATACTTTTGCAGAAACCAAATAAACCGGCTGGAGACCCAAGCTCGCTCCGTCCGCTCTGCGTGCTGGACACGCTCGGAAAAAGTACATAGTGACAGGAGGGGTACCACAAGGCTCAGTTCTGGGTCCACTGCTGAGGAACATTTTATATGACGGAGTGCTTCGACTCCCATTAGAAAGAGGGTGCGCCGATAACATGGCGATAACGGTGAAAGGAAAAGAAATCAACCGGGTAGGAAGCTTATGTGAAGACACCACTTTAAAAATAAAGATCTGGGTCACGGCGAAAAAACCCCAACTAGAAGCCCGAAAAACGGAAGCAGTGCTAATTACCAGCAGAAAAGGAGTGAAAAACGCTACTTTTAATATTGATGGCTATACTGTAACGATTCAGCAGTCATCAAAATACGAAGGCATTGTAACAGACACGCGACTTAACTATTACACGCATATTGAAAAAGCATGTGCAAAAGCGAATAACGGTGGCCCTATCGAGGATGATGTCTAATATTGGAGGACCAAGCCAGAGAAAGCGAGCACTCTTGCTAAAATGAGTCAGTCGGTGCTAATATCCGCGGAGCCCATATGGGAACCAGTAATGGATAATAAGACATACGTCAATAAAGCAAGATCTCTGACTCAGCTTAATGCAATAAGAGTTATTTGTGGACTCCGCACGGTGTCCCTCGAGGCGGCTGGAGTCATATCGGGCATCAAACCACCGGAAATAATGGCATTAAATATTAAACGAGTTTGCGAGAACTCGAGAGGCGTTGGGAGGCGTCTTACAACAGCAGAACGAAATTAATTCCTGACCGGACACGGATGGAGGATGGAGTCATGTGTAGAAGTTCACGCAAGTGAGGAAAGTTTTCTGATCGCCATTCACGTGGGAGTGGCCAGAAACGATTCTTTTACATATGACTCAAGCAGCTCACGACTTCCGGTCTTTGACCAAGTA
>NW_017534831.1:30201-31684 GCF_001853355.1 Bactrocera latifrons
AATTGGCGCCACGTAGCGAAAAGAAGAAACGACTGGCGCGCTGTTGTTAACTCGGCTATAATCGCGTAAGCGGTGACTACGCCAATCAAGAAGAAGAAGGACACGGATGCTTCTGAGAGTAAGTCTATAAATACGGTCACGATAGCGGGACAGCATATTTTATTTTACTGTCCGAAATTTKAAGCAGAAAGAAACGATTTGGAAATTATTATCAACAAACGTATGACTCTAGAGAATATCATGCACCACATGATAAAAAACAAAACCGTGTGGAATAAAGTGAAGAATTGGTCAGCAATTGCCCTACAGGAACTGAGAAACAAAGAAAGGCAACGAAGTAGTGAGAGAAGGGTAGACGAGAAAGGTGCCCATGATGAGCCAACTTTGGCTGAGCCTGGTCCTGCGAAGAAATACTTAACGGTGTCCCTTAGGATTAGTGAACTACAGTCGGAGTTAGGGTTTAGTACGGAGGTGAACTGTTACGCACGTTCGGCATGGTACTATGATCATCACAGCCTTCCACTACCTCTATCATTGAGCGGACATGATCGCGGGTTTTCTTTTATGCTTTACGTTTTATTCTCATATTATTCCTTGCATATAAGTGCACGTGCTTTCGTTTTACTTCAATCGTACGGTTACTCGCGTAAAAAACTGTGCATATTAGTGAATATATATAAAAATTTATCATGGCCCCAGGGCCGCCTAAAATCGGGGCTAATAAGTTGGTTTTGCTTACTTCTGGCCTCAACCCAAAAGGAAAAAACTTACATACAAACCACTTKWAAATTTTCCAGAACTGCCTCAAATGAAAAAAGATTCCTTAAAGTTTGTTCTAATATCTGCAGCGGATTCGAACAAAACACTTTCCAAATTCTTTTGTTTCGCTATGCATAAAAGCTTAGAAGTAAGGACACTTTATCCATCGCCGAATTACGTGATGGAAATTTACTATTTCTTGTTAAAAAACGTAATATCGCTGAAAAATTGCTAAGTTAAGGAAACTTAACCCAAATCTAACAAAACTCTAGAAGATCAGTATTGTGAAGACTTCTCTAAAGCCACTCGATCAAATAATGGCCGGTACGTCGTATGACTACCRCTCAAGCCACAATTTTCCAATACCCCACAAACTGGTATAAACAACAAAGTCAGAGTTACCCCTGACAGTCCAAATTATTAAAAGCACATACAACTTTTCGTCACCGCAGGATGGCTTTCGCCATTAATGCATACGAACTTAAACACAATATATAACAAAATTGTCCCAAAGGGATAGAAACTTCGACACTCACAAAATATTGCTTAATAAGTAGTTTCCTGCATTCTCAAATAAAATAAATAAAATATTTCCTTATARTAAAGAAATGCCAACGAGCTGTAAGGAAAATTCAAATTATAAATAATAAACCTTTAAAAAAAATCAACCACAAATAGTTTTTACAGTAATGAGTTTTGAACCAAAGCTGTGTTTAGTATTTGC
>NW_017534832.1:0-1981 GCF_001853355.1 Bactrocera latifrons
TGTATGTATGTATCATATTGTCTACTTCATTTTCTCTTGTGCCAATGATTTCCGAGTTTTCAGATTGGTAAAATTTCTCCAGTATCAGTATCCAGTATCGAAAATCAGCAACCATTTAAGTGGCTGATGGTCAGTCATGTGGTCAAAATTTCTGCCATATACGTATAGTCTGACATAATTAATGCCACATACGATAGCTCAGAGCCACAGAGCTCTTTTTCTGTGGTGGAATATTTTTTTCATGTTCATTTAGTGTTCTACTAGCATAGCATWTTGGATGATGGTCTTGCGTTAAAACTGCGCCAATCGCACACAATTTAAATTTTTTCTTAAAATTGGGGTAACGAAGATTGCATATTGTGGGTAATTTTTTCTGAACTTAATATCCTCTTTTAAATACTTTGTCATTCCATGTGCAATTTTCGCATAGTCTTTTATACATTTTCTGTAGTATCCGGGGACACCAAGAAAGGACTTAATTTGCTTAGAAGTTTCGGGTAACTTATATTTATTTCATGAATATGAGTTAGCGTATGTCCTTCTTCAAAGAATAAATCTGAATTTTGGCTTACCAATTTTTCCAACAAGGATTTTTCTTCTGTGTTCCTATCTTCCCTCGTTAATTTTTCTAACACATCTTTATTGGGTGGTGAAATATTGAACGTTTGTATTTCGTTATATTAACAACTTCCAACGAATTTATTTTTAAGGTCATTTGTTTCGACATACTCTTCATTTACATTAGTAATTGCTGAGAGTGGTTTTAATATATTTTGACTTTTAATTTCTCAATTTCCAACATATTCAATTTTTTCATTAAATTCGATTGGCAGGGGAGTTATGATTTCCTCATTGATACTAAAAACTCCGTTAATAGTGCTCGGCCTAATTCGTAGCGAATTTGGAAATTGTTGACGAAATAACCCTGAGTTATTATTACTTTGAGGTAACTGCCCTAAGTTATGGTTGTTGTTATCCGTAACTAATATGAATAATACTTGCTAGATTTGGCTCAATACCGTTTAAAAATGTTTTTAGAATTAGCGACACATTTATTGAAGGCTTAAATTCTGAAGGTTTATTATTATCTTGTTYGTATTTAGTGTTTAATTTGTCTAAATTTTTCAGAGATTGTAAAAATAATTGCTTACATTATAATTTTCAAGTTTACTGCTTGGTAGTACAGATTATGGTAGGTTTCCTTTACACCGAAGTTTTTGATTAACTCTTCTTTAATGTCTGCCCATGTGGATTCTTGGCCTAATGTCCTTATTGCATGAAGGGCGGGTTCTTGGATTTTATTTTTTACATACCTCTCAAAGATGAATCGTTGCAATGAAAAATTGTTGTYGAAAAGGAGGAGAATTAGTTCTACCTCCCTTATAAAAGACGCCAAATCGTTGTCTTTGCCAGTGTATTCATTACTAGTTCTAAGCTTGTTAAATGAATGGGTTGGTTGGATTCAGTTTCCATTGGTCCTTTTTTCACTTGGTTCACTTCTTAATTATTAGTTATACATATGTATATAAATTATCAGGATGATCAGACGAGCTGAAATCCGTGTCCACGTCTTTCTGAAGGAGGTATTCTACTCTAGAATTTTGATGAATTCGATTTTTTTTTCATATATTTAAAGTTTACACCCTTAAGAACATATCCTCCAAAGGAATTAAAATTACTTTAAGAGCAACACTTAGTTTAGTGACGCAGTACCTAGCACGCTAATAAATGACTTAGATTACCTGAAATTTGACTCACTTTTTTAAACGCGTTTTTCTCGAAACTGCTTTCAAAACAAAGCGTAAAAAATGATTTTTATTTTCAGGCAGTCGCCATTTAAAAAAAAAAAAAAATCGTGTTCCCTGAGACAGGGACTATAACAGCTTTCTTACTCATTAAGAATTTCTTTTGATTTTTTTTTTTCAGACCACCAGGAGAGTCAGGATCAATATCACCAGGATTCGCCATTTTTTTTACACCT
>NW_017534832.1:2161-3355 GCF_001853355.1 Bactrocera latifrons
ATTAGTTTTTAAATAAAATTCAAAAAACTGCCCAAAATTTGATTTCTAGACTAGAATATACCCTTAACAAAAAACAAGTACGATTTGGTCAAAGAACATTATAGAGCCACTGCCACACACATAACTTGCCATTAAACGCAATTCGATAAAGTTCCATAACGCGCAAAAGAAAGAGCATGGTCGCGTTTCTAATTAGTTAATTGTACATATCTCCTAACCTAAAGTTAAAATATCCCGATTGGATCATAACCCCGCTCATTCCTCATATATCGGTTGTTCATAAATATATGAAAATGAAAGTTTTATTACATTAAGATTGAATTATTTGCAGAACTTTATATTTTGACACAAGTACATAAATACATAAAAATACACATGTAAACTATAAGTTAAATAAGAATAATATACAGTCCACTAAATGTCAAGCGCAATAGTAAGCAACAAAATTGTAAAATATGAATACATAAAATTAATATAATATTAATATACAAAACATACAAGTTAATGGTTGCCACCAAAATAATAAATGACACACACCTTTTGATTGCAAAGTTGAACTCAACCTTCCTTATTGGATACTTTCTTTTTATACAAAATTTGCTTATTTACTATAACTTACATACGAATTCTTATTTACTAGTACTTATTTCTATAGTGATAACGTAAGCAATAATCAAAACAGCAAACCTCAGTTTGATCGAGAAACGGCCTATATTGCAGCGGCATGGCTGCCGCTCTGATTTAGTGCCGACGAAATGTACCATTGTAAAAAAACTTTATTGAGCAACATTCTTGTCAGTATACAATATTTTGCTAGCTACGATAACTGATTTAGAATTATTGGCTACTGAAAGCTGTGGGTAATCTATTATTGGTGGGATAAGAAATGAATTTCTGTTTTTTGGTTTGAGTATGATATATAAAACTAATGATAGTGTTACAGCAACAAGAATTAGCTCAAGCTTCTATTGAAATAATGTTTTTTGATGTTATTCGTTCTAGTTCATTTATATTATTTAAATGTAGTTTATGTAAATAGTTTAAGTCTAATTTAATGTCATTTTCCGTTAGGTTATTCTGAAGTATTGCGGGTAAGATTTGGTAGGAACTTGTTTGCCAGTTTATATAACTAACGTTATTCAAAGTTATAGTTTCGTTAAAGAAGTTTATGAGAAAAGTATCATTTAGCTTAAA
>NW_017534832.1:6100-10178 GCF_001853355.1 Bactrocera latifrons
GCTATATTTAATAAAATTAAATGCGCTTCAACATGAATAAAAGAAAAATGAATTCCATACACTGAAAAAAAAATTTGAGTTTCTTAATGTAGCAAAATTCATCAGCCACCCTGTATGAAAAAAAAAGAAATATTGATTGAAATATTAGAAATATTGAAAAAAGGCAAACTATAATGTGGAACATTTTTGGGACTATTATCTGAGGGGTTCTAAATTTGTTTCATCAAAATCGGAAAAGTGGTTCGCGAGTACGACTAAGCGAAAAAACATCAAGATAAGGAAAAAATCTAAAAGGTCATAAAAAAAACTGACACATACGAACGGCAAACTCCTTGAGGGTTTTACTATACTGACCTAGTACCATCACTCTGACTTGGAATTTCTCACCTGCCAGATTAGCTGTTGGACTTTGTAACCTGTGCCAACTTTTGTGAAAATACATTGCTGTCTTTACACTTAGTTTCACTTCGTATGTTGGGATATACTTACGTTAAACTATGTATCCCCTTTTTTTATTTACATTAAAGATATTTATTTTTGAGGAAAGCAATTTTATGTTTAAATTTTTCTTTGGCAAATTTCAGTGAGTTCAATAAATTCACAAACAATATTATAATTTGCTAAATTGCGATCGGACGGGGTTCCAGCTTTGAACCAAAAATGTGAAATGTGTCGTAAATGGACGATCAGCGGTCGAAAAAGTCGAAAAGTTTGTGTTACCGCCGTAAATCGTATTGGGAGCCACCCTGATCTAAAAAATCTTTTTCGCTGCGTCTTGAATATCGTATAAAGACAGTATCCCCGGAGCGGTCTTTTGAGCTTAGTGAACAGCCAGAAGACGCACGGCGCCAGATCAGGTGAATACGGTCGTTGCGGAACGATATGGGTTGAGTTTTTGATGATAATTTAATGCAAATTCTTTGCTCAACAAATTTCGACATCGCAAAAATCGATATTATATATATATAACTGAAATTTAGACATTAGTTTATTGGATTTTATTTCAGTTTATTAACAAATTTAAGTATTACAGTATTAAATTAATATGCCACATTTCAATGTTTGCTTAATGACTTTCTTATTCTTGCTTAATAACTGCTACAGAAGGTCATCTGTATTATTTCACTTCTAATAGAGATTGATTTATTGTTTAAGTGAGTGTAGCAATGTCACCCCCATTAAAGATATTGCAATGTCCTCATTGCAGTTTTTTTTTTACTTTTATTATTTACAAAATTAGTAGAATTAAAAAAACAGATTCATACAATGCTTAATAATATTAGTAAATATTTTAACGCATTTGGTTTTTTTTTTGTGTTTTGTACAAAATATTGAATGTTTGAGAACTAAAACTGAATTGTAAACATAAATCAGTTATGCATATTTTATCCTTCTCTTAATTTGGCTTTTGTATTTTCTTACTTTCCTGTTTTTAAACTTTACTGCATAATGTTCCCCATCAGATTCGGTTTGAACAAGTCTTACTCTTTTATAAGGGTTACTAATTTTATATAATCTTTTCCCTTTTTCTTGTCGGTTTTGATTTATGTTATTTATCCTTCGTTCTTTAAATAATTGATGATTTGTTTTTGGGTGTTTTCGATTAAAAAATATGTTATACGGACTTTTACCTATAGTGGAATGAGAAATAACATGATTGTAGGTAAATAATGCTTGTTCAATTTGAATATATTTAAAATCTTTATCCACAGAGCTAAAAATAATTCGCAATTTTTCATTCATCGTTTTATGAAACCACTCAATGTCACCAATACCAGTTTTCCTACTTTTGAATTCGACTGCTATATTCAATTGTTGACACCACTGTTTTATGCTAACATTATTGATACCTCGGTCCTGGTCAATTTTTAATGTTTTCGAAGGTCCCATAAAATTGAAAGTCTTTCTAGTTTCTAACCAATTTAAAGCTGATACTTTTTCAGCTGCAACAAACTTAGAAAACAAATCAATACATGTTAAATAATTTTCATCATCCCATTTCCAAAAGTCTAATACAAACTTCTCTCGCTTCTCATACACAGGAGGCGTAACTTTAAATGGTAATTTGTTCGAAATGTGATCGTTTCTGCAATGGTTGCACAACTCACATTCATTAATTATTTTAGTTATCTCCTTAACGTAATTAGGGTGGTAATATTTTTGCTTGAAGCGATTTGCAACTTTTTCGATGCAGTCTTTCGAAGTGAATTTCTATTACTTTTGATTTGAAGGCCGAATAATCTTCAATATTTTCTAATTCCTTCATGGTTCGGTAAATTTTAAATCTGTTTGAAGCGATCAGTATATTATAAATGTTTTGCAATTTTATAAAGTCGTCGTCATCTGTCATAAGTATTGTTGTATTTTTGTTTAATAAATAAGTTTTAATTATGTCCTTTATAAACTCAGCTGTTAGTTCCGTATAAGTTATAATAGTAAGATTGTTAGAAAATATTTTGCAAGTGTTTGTAGAATTTTGGTTAGATCTTATTAGTTGAAGTTGGTTTTTGAATACGTTCAATGGCCTTTCGGCAATTCTAATAAACTCACCGGAGTCTTCGTCTGCGGAATGGATTGTGGCGACATTCGAAGCAGTTACTTCATTAACGTTACATTCTTCAGTGTTAACGCGAGATAGCGCATCGGCAACTGAATTTTCTTTAAAATGAATGTATTTCATATCAAAATCGTATTCATTCAACCTAATCTTCCACCGTTGCAGTTTTGTGTATAACTTCTCGTAATTTGGATACTCCAAGTTCGGCTCTTTTGTTATTAATAACTTGATAGTTTCTACGGCTCTGATAAATTCTTTATCTGATTTATTCACTATATTGTCTCTCTTTAAGCAATTTGTTAAGGGTTTTGTTATTTTTGAAAAATTTTGAATAAATTTGCTGAAAAATGCCGCTAAACTTAAAAATTGTTTTATTTCCTTTTCCGTTTTGGGAATCGGATAATTTAAAATTGCAACGACTTTATTAGGATTTGGTTTTATGCCAGAAGGGGTAATAACATGGCCAAGAAATTCGGTTTCTTGCTTTAAAAGTTCTGCTAATCTTTGAAACACTTTACCGAGCGATTCGATGTGCTCCTGCAGAGATGTATTGAAAACGACTATGTCATCTAAATGCAATCTTTCCCAATTAGACCGTCCAAGACTGTATTCATCAGCCTTTGGAAGGTGGCTGGCGCATTTTTCAAACCGAATGGCATTCTCAAAAATTCGAAGTGGCCATTTTGGGTAGAAAAGGCTGTTTTTTGTCTATMTATTGGATCCATTTCGATTTGATGGAATCCTTGCGCCAAATCAATTGTCGTGAAGTATAAATATCTACCTAACTTGTCCAGTATCTCGTCTATGTTTGGAATGGGCTACTTGTCATCCACAGTGATATTATTTAATTTACGATAATCTACAACGATTCTCCACTTGTTTTTACCTGAAGCTTCTAGCTTTTTTGGTACTACCCAAATCGGTGCAGAATATGGAGAAGTACTGTGGCAAATAATTTTTTGTTTTAGAATATCTTTTATTTGTTTATTTACTTCCGCTTTATGTACTTCTGGGTAACATAGGATTTAACGTAGATTGGATCTTCATGAATAGTTTTAATGTTGTGTTTAGTTCTTTGAGTGAATGTAAATTTTTAACTTTCTTGTAAAATAAAGTTTTGTGTTTCTCAGTAATTTATTCAATTTTCCAATTCTTCATTATTTAAATGGTTGAGTCTGAATGTGTTAGTAAATTTGCCATCATTGACTTTCAATTCGGTTAGTAAGTTAGTGTGTATATAATTTTTAACAGTGTTGAAAAATTGGTATATGTGTCCTTGTAAACTAATGCACTATGGTCTGAAATTCAAATTTTTTGGCATAAATCCAAAAATAATTTTTTCTTATTTCAAAAAAAATAGGTACGCAGTATTAATTGAGACATTTCAGTGGTCTTAAATATACAAAAAATTATTTGCATATGGCAACTCTGTTCTAAATATGAGCTGTAAAACATGATGCTTCTGAAGCAACAACAAACTTTTAAACAGTTCAGTAAAATATTGTAAAAAACAGCTGTTCG
>NW_017534832.1:12278-22253 GCF_001853355.1 Bactrocera latifrons
ATATCTCAATTTTTACTCAAGTTACAGCTTGCACGGACGGACGGACAGACAGACATCCGGATTTCAACTCTACTCGTCACCCTGATCACTTTGGTATGTATAACCCTATATCTCACTCCTTTAGTTTTAGGACTTACAAACAACCGTTATGTGAACAAAACTATAATACTCTCTTTAGCAACTTTGTTGCGAGAGTATAAAAAAAAATTTCGAGTGGGGGATTTTTTCTAGAACTCTTGTGATTCTGTTAGCCATCTGGCGTGCAACCTCTTGTCCCAAGATCCGCTGGGTTATCTGCACTTGCAACATGTTGGCATTTTGCTGGGTCAACTAAGACTAAAACTCGAGATATTCGGTTAGATACATAGGTCTTCCAGCAATAGGGTGGTTTTTCTAACCGCGCAAAAACTATTTCTGAGTCTGACCAAAAATAGGTTTTATGATCGGTTAATGAACTATTGAAATTAATTTTGCTAACACTAGAGCACCATTCAGTTGAAGCCATGGCAGACTGATTGTCTTCAAAGGTGCAACTTTGGCATTGGCTACCAAGAGGTGTGCAGATATTTTATTATCGTATTGAGTGCATACATAGACTGTTGCACAATAAGCCTTTTCAGAGGCCTCACAGAAACCGTGTAATTCTGCGTTAATGTTGGAATTTGGGGTGTTTGGGTGGAATTTAACCATCGAAGGATTCGAATTTCTGATATAGTATGTAGGTTGTTTGCAAATTGAACACATTTTGTTAAGCGTACAGGTTTTACCTGTTAATCCCATTCAATACCATCTTGCCGCAATTCTTGAATGAGGATTTTTGCTTGAATAATTATTGGCGAAAGCCATCCTGCGGGGTTGGAAAATTTTGCCACCAAGGAAAAAATTTGGAGTTTGGTTATGGCGGACATTGCAGATATTTACAATTGTATACGAGAATTGATCTCTTATTGCATTCCAGTGAATCCCTAGGGTTTTTGTTGTACTGCCCGCTTCAAATTTGAGGAAATCTGTAGCTAATAAGTCTTCCTTTTTTATGTTTTTTATTATTTTAGGCTGATTTGATGTAATTTTCTTTAAGGGATCACTCTGATCACTTCGCAGGCTAAGTACAGACTGTGGCTACCTGATAGAATATCATCCACGTAAGTTTGTGTTTGTAACACAGAAGTTGCTAAGAGCACATTTTTTCCACTTTATACAGTGTCCTGATCGCCAAATGCCAAAGGTGACATTTTTAAGTTTGTAGTCGCTGATTGGGCTATTACTTGATTTGCGGAAGACTATACGGTGGAAATCTTGGTCATCTTTATGTACTAGAATTTGTCTGTATATTTTCTCTACATCCTCATAAAAAACAAATTTAAACATGCGCCAATTTAGTATTAGCCGTATGAGAACAGATTGTAAGGTTGGGCAAGTGTACAGTACATCGTTGAGTGATTTGCCTGAGCCTATACACTTTGATTTGCTGAACACAATGAGCGCGACAGACTACAAACACCATCTGTTAAATATTAAAATACACACGTTCTCATGGACACAGTTATTTTGACAGCTGCCGGACTACACGACTGCAGGCCGATAGTTGTCGCTCTCGCTAACTTCAATATATTTTAATATTTGCCAACGACAGTAGGACAACAATAGAGTTGATAGAAGAGGGATGAGGTAGAGTGGTGATGCCACTAATATGTAAAATTATTCAAAGCTCTAACAAACCTGAAGTTAATTTACAAATAAAAGCATAAAATAGCAGTATTATATCACTTGTAATAACAATTGATAATTTAAAATAAATAAATTTACATATTTACTTATTTTTTGCATAAAAAATTTTACTTTGAACAAAATATTAAAATTTCATTGAAGTGAAGTGTACATGCAAAATGGACAGCTGTGTTGTCTTGTGTACATGCCGGCCATTGTTATGTTGCTGTCTTCTCACAAATGTTCATGTAGAAGGATTCACAACGCCATTTTGAGTTCACCGTCGTGCTGCTGCAGTCTGTCGTGCTCATTATGTTCAGCACATGAGGCATTGAAAACATATACCCCGTGATGTGGCAGATAAAAAGATAAATATCTACCTTTAGATACTTTTTATTATGGTATAGATTTTTCCATATGATTGAGGTTTAAATATTCATCACATTATCATATGCTGCTTTGAGCTCACTTTTCTTTATCAGACTTTTTTCCAGCTTAGAAATTGCTGGATTGCTGATATTCTAGAGTGACCTAGAGCTATAGAATCTGGGAAGGTGAGTTTGAAAGGGAGTCGCAAAACTAACGACCATTTTGGTTTCTTTTTGTTGTGGACTTTACATGCCTGGTCTTCTTCTGATAGTTGAGTAGTCTGAAATAATTCTTCTACTTCCCAGAATTTTTTGAGTTCATTATTTAGATATTCGTTTGAAATATTTTCAACTTCAGTTGTAAAAGAATTAATTTTTTATGTGACTTGGCCACTTAATATCCAACCAAAGATTGTATTTTGGGCTAACAATTTATTGTATATTTTTTCTATACCTTCAAGAATTATTTGAAGTATTAAGTTACTACCTAATAATAAATCGATTTGTGATGGGGTATGGCAGTTGGGAACTGCTAATTTGACATATGATCATTTTTCCCATTGCTTTGTATTTACTTCACAACTTGGAAGCTAATTTGTGAGTTGCGGTAGAACGATGGCTTGTGCATCTATTCGTATATCCGCATTTGGAGAAACTATGTTGATTAAGCGATTTTGATCTTTAAATGATATAAAGGATCTTTGAGAACCTTTCTTGAACTATTAATGCTCTTAATTTGAATAATTCTCCTCTATGTTCAATAGCGATGATCACAGTGGGAAGCAGAAATTTTGCTTTCATTTTCTGAATGAAGAGCTTGCATTTTTGCTGCTTTAGAGCAACATGTTTGTTATTCCCTTTTTCGGGATTACCACTTTTGGTTCTAGTGGTTTTATGAAATTGATTTTGCTTAATATTTTGAAAATTTTTAATATTATATTAAGCAATGAGTGGTGTCTTCGTTGACAGTACACATAATTAAATTTGCTTTCACAGTCTTTTGTCCCGTGAGTATTGGACAGACAGTTGATGCAAAGCTTATGTTGTTGTTGGACAAGATTGTTCCTATCAGTGTTTAAAAAACTTAAGTCGAAGTAGCAGAAGTCGCTATATTTTTGCTTTTCACAGCTTCGACTGCGAACGACTTCTTAAAATGAACAGTTGTTTCTGCTTTTGCTTCTGAAGAAAACAGAAGTCGCAGTCGAAGCAAAAGCAGAAAACGATCGTCCACGAAAAGCGAATCAGCAGCAGCAGACGCCGTGTAAAAAGTTTTGATTTGCTCGACTTCTGCAAGTCGCCAGCAGCAGCAGTCGCCGTTTGAAAAGTTTTGATTTTGCTTTGCTGCTGCTTTCGATTCTGCAAGTGGCTGCATGTCGCAGTCGCGACTAATGTCGAAACTACTKTCGCGTCTGAATTTTTCTGCGTATACTGTTTGATTGATTCTTGTGCATTAGTGTCAATTGAAACAAGTTCSATACAGGAGCTTAATTGTTTAACTATGGCGCAAAGTGATATTTGGATGTATTTCGGGAATAATGTTGATGGAGGCATAGCTACATGTAAAATATGTGCAAATAAATTAAAAAATAATAGACTTTCCAATTTAAAAACTCATTTACTTAATTTACACAAAATAAATTTAAATGCTGCAAGTGTTGGACAGTTAGAAACGTCGTCGTCGTCAAATTCCTTCATAAAATTAAAAAAAAAAACTATTAGAAAAAAATAAAATTAAAATTGAAGTGAATAAAAAACAACTGTTGAGGTCATATATTGGATTGGTGACAGAAGACAGCATTCCATTCAATGTCTTAAATTCGGAAAATATGTGAAATATCGTTGACCCAATTTGTGATGGACTTAAAGCCGCTGACGGAAAAAAAATTACGTTAAATGCATCAAACTGCAAAAAAACTTTGCAAACAGTGGCAAACAATGTAAAAGAGCATATAACCACTGAAGTGGCAAATAAATTATTGTCTTTAAAAATTGACAGTGCCACGCGTCTGGCAAGAAACATTTTTGGCATAAGTGCTCAATACATTAGTTCAGCTCAAATAAAATCCCTTATATTGGGCATGGTAGAGCTTAAAGGTGTTGGATCGAGCATAGCCAAAAATCTCGCCGCTGAAGTGCTAAAAGTCCTAAATAAATATAATATAAACTTAAGCCAAATAGTGTCAATTACATATGACAATGGTGCCAACATGCTTAAGACAACAAATATATTATCATTTGCTTTCGATGAAAATCTTGGCGAGGACGACGAATATTGTTCAAACGATGAATATTTAAAAATAATTGAAAATATTGAAAAAATGCCAAACGTGTTAATAGGGAATATTCAAGTTTGTCGTTGTGCTGCACATACAGTTCAACTGGTTGCTCTCGATGTTACCAAATCGTCGGATATGTTGAAATACCTATTTAATTGTCGCAACATGACGAAATTTATAAGAAAAACTTCAAATGGATTTCGCGAAATATTCGAGCTGAAACAGCTAAAAATGCCGCAACTAGATTGTCCGACCAGATGGGGATCCACCTACATGATGCTAAAGGATTTGTTAGTGGCTAAAGATGAATTAACTGAAATTGAGTCAACTGAAAACAAAATCGAAGAAGACAATTTTGAAGTGGATGCATCGTTGTGGGATTTTATTGAAAACTATTGCTTAGTTTTCAGTCCATTGCAGAAAACAATAAAAAATTTCAAGAAGAGCAATTGCATTATGGAAATTTTTACGCCCAATGGCTAAAATTACAAATTTGCACAGAAAAAATTGTAAGTGATACAACTCACGATATGACAAGAACGATTGGCGAAAAGATTCTGAGCTCTATAGAAAGGCGATCGAAAGTATTATTAAATAATAAATTTCTCATTTCGTGTTTTGTTTTGGATCCTCGTTTCGAACATACACTAATACCACAACAAAAAAATTATGCAGTGAATCATTTAAAATCGATATGGGGCAGAATAAATGACATAAATTCTACTGGACAATTATGCTCAACACCAAATTCGGGCTCACATCAATCTGTGAACCATTTTTTTGATGAAGAAGGCGAATTGTTAAACGCTTACTTAGAGCAAGGGATCCAAACGGAAGTCAGTAGTACATTCGACGTCTATTCAAAGATTGACAATCTTCAACTTCCTTTCCAAAGAATCGATGCAGACGTTCTCACATTTTGGAAAGRAAAGCAGTGCACTGACCAGGAGCTATRTSCACTAAGTAATGTTTGCTTTGCTGTACCACCAACTCAGGTACATATATACAAATGTTTTAATAAATTAATGTTCACAGTTTCATAAATACAAATGTTTTCTAACAGGTGACGATTGAACGAGCATTTTCGACGTTAAGACTTGTACTTACTGATTACCCAAATCGACTAAGTCAGGAAGTACTAGAGAATATACTGCTGGTCAAATTCAATCCAAGCTTTCTGGACTCAGCGATTAATAACTTATCTCTTTTTCAAGATAACGAAGATTTTGAAAGTTTATTTTGAATAATATTGTATTTTATGAAAAAAATTAATTTAAAAAAATAAATTGTCATACTGTTTAGTTTATTAGAATGCAAGGGGAGCAGCAAACAGCATAAGCAGCAAAGTAAATCTCGACAGCAGTTGCGACTGCGACATGCAGCGACTTGCAGAATCGAAAGCAGCAGCAAAGYGAAATCAAAACTTTTCAAACGGCGACTGCTGCTGCTGGCGACTTGTAGAAGTCGAGCAGTAGCTGGTGCTTCGACTTGCGTTGCTTAGCGAAAGCAGCAGCAAAGCAAAATCAAAACTTTTCACACGGCGTCTGCTGCTGCTGATTCGCTTTTCGTTGACGATCGTTTTCTGCTTTTGCTTCGACTGCGACTTCTGTTTTTTTTTCAGAAGCAGAAGCAGAAGCAAAATCACATGAAATGAAACTTGCTGCAGTTTTTTAAACACTGGTTCCTATCTGAAGCAGACATTTTTTTAAACTTCTCGCAAGGCCTTACATTGTGACCTCTTTCACATATTTCACATAATGATTGCCAATGATATGTTTGATTTGTCAAAAATATATATATATAATACTTCTATTAGCGTGTCTATTATATTGTATAGTATTGCTGGCTTGGGGTTTAAAAAAGTTTTTATTCGAGTCATTGTGATTATTTTTTGTCTTGACTATTTTTTTTTTTTTTTTTTTTTTTTTTTTTTTTTTTTTTTTTTTTTTTTTTTTTTTTTTTTTTTTTTTTTTTGTCAACTCGCTCAGCTATTTCGTACTGAGTTCTTAAGAATTCTTTCATTTGATGCCATTTTGGCGATTTCTTTCTTGTCACTAGTGATTGCTCCCATCGTAGCAAAGCAGCATCAGGCAGTGTTGCTGCACAAATATTTACTAGGATAGGGTCCCACGATTCTGTGGAAATCTTTTCTGTTTCTAATACTGATAAACAATTAGTCACTGTCGAGTATACTTTTTGAAATTCTTGGCTGGTTTGTTGTTGAATTTTTGGTAAATTCATTAAAATTGTTATTTGGTTATCTAACAATACTCTTTCATTTTCGTATCTTTCGACCAGTGCTTCCCAAGCCAGATTAAAGTTTTCGTCATTTAAAGCCAAACGCTTGATGATACTGTCTGCTTCCCCTTTTGTTTTGTATCTGAGATTTTACAGCTTTTGAGCTCGTGAAAGTTTGGGATTTTTATGTATAAGGCAGTGAACATGTCCCGGAAGGACGGCCACTGCTCATAACCTCCGTGAAAACACTTCAGTATCACAAGCTGGCACTTTGAAGAATATACCTGTATCTAGGTCTTCTTTTTGAGTCGTTACTACTCTCGGAGGAGGAGTAGTGGCTCTACATGGCCTTAACAAATTTATTTGGTCTATTATCATTGCTTTCGTAATTTCATATTGTTCGAGGCAGTTTTCATATTTAGCTGACGCCGAAGCTTTTATGTTTTCTGAGAGTTCAGCATCGTCATTGTCTAGTACTGTATCATATGCTGCCAGAAGGCTTGCCCATATGCTATCTATGCTATGAATTTTTAAATTTAGAACCGATTCTGTATTGTTATTAAAAGGGGAAGCAGTAAATCTTGTGCAGTATCTAAGAAAACTTTCAGTTATGAACCTTGACACTAAATTATCTTTGGTTATTTTTTGTTTGGCACCCTGCTTTGAGCGTGTAGCGTCAGCGCTTCAGGTGTGCTTTGTGATTTACCTTCACATCAGCCATTTTCAGAATTTCTAATAATTGAGGTGTTCTAGGTTTAACCTCTTTTGATTTCTCAGATGGCATTTATAGAACTAAATTGTAAGCTTTGAGCTTAAAAATCTTTTGCTTTGAAATACAATATTGGAAATATGAGCAAATGTGTTAACAAAATGAAAAGAAAAATAGAATTAAAACTTTTATTATTAATTAATTGAATTATATAAATTTGCGAACACGTAAGTATTCACCGCATAAATCGTCAAAATAAATAAATATTTGTATATACACCCAACTTTTTTTTTACACGGTAGATACGTTAATCAGAAATCAATGTACAAAAAGAGGCGTTTCCTATAGAAAAAAGGGGGATACGTCCCATGTCATCTGAAAACCGTGTAAGATTAAATAAAGAATTATATTTACTTTGAAAACCGTGTAAAAATGTTGAAAACTATAAAATTTCAGATATGCATACAAATTGTTAGTTCATATGGCATTTTATTTGAGCTTTAAAACTTAAAATACATAAATCAGGTAAAAATTGGTAAGCAAAAAACAGAAGAAATCTGTTAATCCAGAACTAAGAACAAAAAAATTAGAATAGAGAAAAAAATATTTACATTGCTACATAATTATTCGTCGCTAGTTGATAGCAAGCGCAATTGTTGGTGAGATATCCATTTCAGCAATGTAAATATTATGCGAACAAAATGTGTAGGTAATAGGGCCTATACACGACACACATGTGCGTTGGATTTGTGTGAATTCGTTTCGCCCATACACGACACACAAATCCATTTTGCGTTCGTTTTTCACACAGTGAACATGTGCCACAGGCAAGCGGAACATTTCTTGGAATTTATTATCTCCGCTAATTGCCGTGGGGGGTGTAAGGCTGGTAGGTTCTGTCTGGTTATTGTTTTGCAGTAGCACTTTCATCCATTTCTTTTTATTTCGTTAATAAGTTATTTCAACTTTTATTTTTTTCAATTTTATTTTTATATTTATCACTTTTCGTTTGCCAAATTGCTAATTAATTTTTTATAAGATCCATAAATTCTGAAACGAAGTTTCTATTAATGGGGTAGCCTGCTTTAGAAGCTTCAAATAATCGATTTTTTTGTTTAAATCTCTTTAACAATTATATAAGAATATGTCCCCAAAGTTATAGATGGGAATTCGAAATATTATCGAAGCTAGAAGGGAAATAGTGACCGAGCGTCTAGCAGATATATGAGCGCTTGGGCGAAAAGCGAAAACTTTACCGCGTGATTTCTCGGTTTTTAATTGTTACGATTTTTTTAATTGGCGACTAAACGTCGTATGGAATATGGGGCAAAGTTTGTTATCTTTGACATTAAGGTATTTTCTATTTAAAATATAATAAATAAACTAAGAAAGTCAAGTTTGAACATATTTTTAAACAACATTAAGTAAAATTTCTTTTGGACGAAAACCACTTTTTTAATTTTTTTTTTTTGAAATTCTACATTTTTTTGGAATTTTCGTAGTTTAACTAGAAGATAAGTTATTAAAAAAAGAATCTCTTAGAATGTTTTGTTTCTGATAGATAAAGCGACCTGCATCCTGCTCGCCGTCCGAAAAATGCACATGCGAGATGCATCGGGCAATTGCTTCCCAAAGGCAGAATATCAAAGATTTCGTACTTAAATCAATTGTTTTTTCCCCTCCCAAAAAATCCTCAAAAAAATCGATTTTTTGAAGCTTCCCCCTTAACACTTGCCATTGTTCGTCCGCGGTCTTCACTGTTCGGCGACACACGACTGCACACAGCGCCATACACGACACACATGTGCGCGCACCGATCGTAAAAAATCAAACATTTTCGCGAGCATGGATCGGTACGCGCACAGTCCCATACACGAGTAAACCGCATGCGCACACATACCGATCGAACGTACTTGTGTGTCGTGTATGCCCACTTTAAGAGTGATCGAATAAGGGGATTTCCCAGTTAGTATGTATGTTCATTTCAGCAATGATGCTAAGTGTGGTAAAACAAACATAATTACAAGACAGTTATTTAAAAACCGTAGTTGATTACAAATTTTGTACAAAAAAACCTTTT
This sequence comes from Bactrocera latifrons, assembly GCF_001853355.1. Taxonomy (NCBI): domain Eukaryota; kingdom Metazoa; phylum Arthropoda; class Insecta; order Diptera; family Tephritidae; genus Bactrocera; species Bactrocera latifrons. The sequence goes on from NW_017534832.1 coordinate 21,657, forward strand.
CTCAACCGTGTATTTACACGGATTTAAAAAACACGGATTTAAAAAACGAGTTAGGTGTAATTATTGATTTTTTTTACCGTGTATTAGCGTATTTGCGATATACTCGCGATTAATTTGTATGTTCAATGTATGTTCATTTCAGCAATGATGCTAAGTGTGGTAAAACAAACATAATTACAAGGCAGTTATTTAAAAACCGTAGTTGATTAAAAATTTTGTACAAAAAAATCTTTTCTCAACCGTGTATTTACACGGATTTAAAAAACGAGTTAGGTGTAATTATTGATTTTTTTACCGTGTATTAGCGGATTTGCGATATACTCGCGATTAATTTGTATATTATTTATTATAAGAAAATAATAGTAACTCAAAAATATATGTATGTATATATGTATGTATTTATATGCATATATAAATGGATTACCGGCTGAGCTATTCAAACTCGGCGGCGAAAAGCTGATACGGTGCATGCATCAGCTTCTTTGCAAAATATGGTCGGACGAAAGCATGCCCAACGATTGGAATTTAAGTGTGCTCTGCCCAATCCACAAAAAAGGAGACCCCACAATCTGCGCCAATTACCGTGGGATAAGCCTC
>NW_017534832.1:23513-29878 GCF_001853355.1 Bactrocera latifrons
GGCGCCACGTAGCGAAAAGAAGAAACGACTGGCGCGCTGTTGTTAACTCGGCTATAATCGCGTAAGCGGTGTCTACGCCAATTAAGAAGAAGAAGAAGTTATGCTTTTTGTTTGTATGTTCTCTTGTTTCCCTTATAGTTTCGCACAATTGTCAAATATGTATGTAATACGTATGTGCAATGTAGCGAAATGTGCGGAACAATGGTACTAAATAAGTATATACTTTTTATATATGTATGTATTTGTAAATATATCAACATTTAAGTATGTACATATGTATGCAAATGTTTTGTTAATCTGCACACGTTAGTCATGTGTGGAACACAATGCTAGCGACAGACTGCAGCAGCACGACAGTGAACTGAAAATGGCGTTGTGAATCCTACTACAAGAACGTTTGTGAGATGGCAGCAACATAACAATGGCCGGCATAGATACATATATAGATAAATAATTGAGGAATGCACTGCGACCTTAGGTTTATTGTGCCCTCTCCTAACTCACAGGGACACGCTTAGCCCAAGCATATTGATGAAGTCCAGTATTCTGCTGGGAGCTAGCGAGGCATGTACACAAAACAACGCAGTTGTCCATTTTGCATGTACACAATTTCGTTGGGGCCATACTAATACCTTGCACTTCAATGAAATTTTAATATTTTGTTCAAAGTGAAATTTTTATGCAAAAAATAAGAAAATAGGTAAATTTATTTGTTTTAAATTATCAATTGTTATTATAAATGATGTAACAGAGCTATTTTATGCTTTTATTTGTAAAATAAAATTAGTTTTGTTAGAGCTTTGAGTAATTTTACATTTTACATTTTAGTGGTATCACCACTCTACCTCATCTCTCTATCTTCCATTCTACAGTCTACTCTACTGTCGTCCTACTGTCGTTGGCAAATATAGGATAAAATTGAAGTTAGCGAGAACGACAACTGTCGGCCTGCAGTCGTGTAGTCGTGCATCTGTCAAAATAGACCCGTCCATAAGAACGTGTGTATTTTAATATTTGACAGATGTCGTTTGCAGTCTGTCGCGAGCATTGTATTCCACACATCAAAAGTAACGCGAAAAAGAAATTACGATAAGTACCCGATGTACGCTCATATGTATACTATATACTATAATTATGTACATAATATGTATAAATGCGCATACGTAAATATGTTTGTTAGTTACTTGTTAGTTACCCCGTTACATCGGGGCCGATGGATTGCCGGCCGAGCTATTCAAAGACGGCGGCGAAGAACTTATAAGGAGCATGAATCAGCTTCTTTGTAAAATATGGTCGGATGAAAGCATGCCCTACGATTGTAATGGACTATAGAAAATTGAAAGAAGTCACAATAGATGAAATACCCCCTTCCAAACATTGATTCCATTCTAGACAAATTAGGAAGAGCACAATATCTTACTACTTTGGATTTAGCGAAAAGGTATCATCAAATTCTAGTAAAAGAGGAAGATCGTGAAAAAACAGCTTTTCTAACACCAAGTGGACTTTATGAATTTGTAAGAATGCCTTTTAGACTGAAAAATGCACCAGCCACATTTCAGCGGCTAATGAATGAAATACTTAGAGAATATATATTGCAAATAAAACATGTGTAGCGTAATTAGACGACATTCTAATATTAAGCACATCATTTAATTAACATAATACATTAGAGCGAAAGACGAAATTTTTAAAATTCTTGAAAGTAAAAAAATAAAAATTTAAATTGATAAATCCAATTTTTTGAAGAAAGAAACAGAGTTCTTATGACGCATTTTAATGGAAGGAGGCATGAAGCCAAATCCTAATAAAATTAAAGTTATGGAAAATTTACTCCTTAAATGATGGAAACCACATAACCATTATCGAGCAGCTAGAAGATCACTGATTGCTGAGATTATTGCAGACAATGAATTTAAAGCAGTAAGAATAAAATAATTTCTAGATAATGAAAATTTTGAAATCCAACAAAACCCAATAGCCATACAGGTAAAGCGTATGTAGAAAGATTCCATAATACTATATCAGAAAAATTTAGAATCTTATATAAACTAAAAAAGTGGCTATCAATAAAACTATTTCAAAAAGCAATTAGAAATTATATTGAAAGATTTCACTTGATAATAAAATGTAAACCAAATAAGGTACAACATAATGAAGTTGATTGGGAGATAATAAAAAACAATTTAATAACAGCAAAAAATAGAATTATAAATAAATTAAATCAGAAAAAAGAAAATTATGGGGAAAAGAAAGAAGAAGGATTTATAAAAAATTATGAAACTTTCAGACATATGGAACAACCTAGATACAAGAAAGAAAAGTTAGAAACTATTAATGCTTCTAATATTAAAAAACCACTAAAATTTTCAGATATTCCTATTGACAATAATGATACTAATATGGATACTAACAGTTAGGATTTATAGACATTAAAATTGGGACCCAAGAAATAGTCAAAGGCACCGACATAGTAATTCACCTTATAAAAATAGAAGAACGGGAAACAACGATATGACGGACAACATTACTTTAATGAAAACAGATAATAAAGATATATTACAACCAGAACTATTAGAAACAATACACAAATTAATGGCGTTAGTACCAAACAGAAAAAAGAGAGGTTTTGTAAATGCAGTAGGCAGTATATCTAAATGGATATTTGGTACGATGGACGAAAATAACAGACAGATAAATCAAAACCGTTTACTACAGACGAAACAATGAACGAGAAAATTCATGTTAACAATTATTTAAAATTAGGATTAGAACAAATAAAAAATATTGCAAAAAACGATTGAAGTGAAATTGAAAAAAGTTTTAATAATATATGATAAATAAAATAATTGACGAGGAGTATGAACAAAAAATGTATTTAGAACAAATGACAAAACTTCAATTGTTAAAATGTAAAAATAAGCAAGTACAAAATAATGTAGTTTTAGCAAAGCATGGGATGTTTAACACAAATATTCTAACCAATCATGAAAAAATGAAATGTATTATTGATTTTAATATATTAAAATATTTATAATTAGGAAAAGCAACTTTTTATAATACTTATTTAATACTTGGACTTAAAATACCAAAAACTTTCATACAAGTACAGATAAGAAAAATTGTTCCAATTCCAAATAGAAACTAAAAACAAACGATGCAAAAATATAAGAAATTTTTATTTGAAAATAAAACAATGTTTTTTGAAGAAAATAAACACACTAAGCAATTAAAACATAGTTATCCTTGTATAATAAAAAAGAATTGTAATTATATTTTTTTCAGTGGATGGAAAATAAATTATTTAAAAAAATGCTAATAATTTATTTATTAATAATACTTGTAATAATTATCAATGTGAACGTGAAATATGAAGATTTAAATAACTAAAAAAAAGTTAACATTGGATCAAATTGATTAAAAAAATATAATAAATTTTAAAAATATTTCTCAGTTAAAATTTCACAATAAACTAATGTAGGCGTTTACTGTATAGTTATGTTTCATTTGTTTTAATAATTCACCCACTGTAGCACTAAGTACCTTTGATTTTTCCCAGGCAAGGTGGTGTATACATGCAGGGAGGTGCTTAAGTCATTTAAACATACTGGGCTCCCCTAGGCAAATTTTTTGCCTAGTATTACATATGTATATGATGTTCAATGTATTTCGGCGGAAATTGGTGTTTGAAATAAGTAACTTCAATTGGTATGAACGGGTCATATTGAAATACCCTTCATATTTTATGACTTGACGACATGTATTATTTTTAAACTCGTTTAGATATATTTTTATTGCCGGTTATTGACAATTTCTTTAGTGACAGATTATTATTTGTAATTTTATTTAAAATGCCTTGACCATCGGCTTGGTAAACTAGCTGTTTATTATTTGCCTTTTCTGTGTTATCGCTTTATAAAGCATAGTAACCCCACGCCTGGCTCAGATATAGGGAGAATGGGCACTGAATTCCTTTGGAGCTTTTATTTATTTTTTTAAATTTATGAAGTGTCGATTTTTTTACTTTTACATTCAACTGTGTATTATGTTTTAGTGCGTATGCACTAATTTGGCGTTTAATAGCCCGCCACCGGTCTAGGATTTCTTCAGAATTGTTTTCTTTTTTTTCATTATTGGCGAAAGCCATCCTGCTGGGCCGAAAAGGTGTATGTGCTTTAATACATATGGGAGGAAGTTTCCCTATATCTCGAAATTTCCTTAATTCTGAAATAAGGTTTGCATTATCCTCAACTTGAGTTGGTATGGTGGTAAAATATTCTGAAACTTGTCCACTTAGATTCCAACCGAATATAGTGTTTTGCCCTAGAAGGGTTGTTGATATTTTTCCAACATTATTAAGTAATATTTGCGGAATAAGGTCGCTGTAGTTATGTTTCATTTGTTTTAATAATTCACTCAATGTCGCAGCTACCTTTGATTAACAAAGAAAGCACATGAGAATCCGGTCTTGGGAGTGGCCAGATACGATTCTTTTACATATGGCTCAAGCAGCAGAAAAGCAAAAGCCAGCTTCGGATGAGATAACCCCCTTTTGATGACGACCATGGCAAACGAAATAAGGACTACGAATTGAGGGCATGCACCTGGAATGTCCGGTCAGTTAATTGGGAAGGTGCCGCTGCCCAGCTGGTTGATGTCCTCGTTAAAATAAAGGCTGACATCACCGCCGTCCACGAAATGCGATGGACGGGACAAGGACAGAGACGAGTAGGCCCTTGTGGCATTTACTACAGTGGCCATATAAAGGAGCGCAAGCTTCTTGTGGGATTTGTGGTGCTACCATTCACTCCGGTGAATGAACGTCTAGCCCAATCCGCATCAAAGCGAGGCTCTTCAACATATCGCTGATTTGCGCCCACGCCCCGACGGTTGAGAAGGAAGATGTGACCAAAAATGCCTTTTATGAGTGCTTGGACCACACTTATGAGAGCTGACCCCGCCACGATATCAAAATCGCGCTAGGTGACTTTAACACCAGGGTGGGCAAAGAAGGTATCTTTGGCCTCCACGAGCAAACATTCCCAAATGAGTTTAGGCTGACCGACTTCGCCGAAATATAGTTATCTGTAGTACTAGATTCCAGCATAAGAAAATTCATCAAGCTACCTGACTGAAGCTGCAATCACAACAATGCAATCGTAACAACTCGGTATAAGGGAACTGTGGGACGGCATTTCAAACTGCTTACGTACAGCTGTAGCCGAAACCATTAGTTTTCGGAAGGTGCAAAAGAACAGCTGATACGACGAGGATTGCCGTGTCGAGGAGAGAGAAAACACGCTGCCTACCACGCAACGTTACGTTCGACTACAACACGTGCGGGATGGGATAGATACCGAGAGTTGAAGAGGAAAGCGAGGCGCATTTGCAGACAGATAAAGAAAGAGGCCGAAATATGTGTGTACGAAGAGCTTGATAATCTGGCCGACAGGGGTAATGCTCGAAAATTATACCAAAAAAAGCGGCGGCTTACCGAAGGCTTCAAGATCGGAGCATACTCTTGTAGAACCCCCAAAGGTGATCTAGTCACCGATGCCCAGAGCATACTTAAATTATGGAGGGAACACTTCTCCAGCCTGCTGAATGACAGTGAACGCACAAAGCCAGGAGAAGGCGAACCCGATTTCCCAATCAATGACGATGGAGCAGACGTTCCATTGCCCGAAGAAGTTTTAATAGCAATTACCCGTCTGAAGAACAACAAAGCGGCGGGGGCCGATGGATTGCCGGCCGAGCTATTCAAACACGGCGCCGTAGAAATGATAAGGTGCATGCATCAGCTTCTTTGTAAAATATGGTCGAGCGAAAGTACGCCCAACGATTGGAATTTAAGTGTGCTATGCCCAATCCTTAAAAAATTAGACCCCACAAACTGCGCCAACTACCGTAGGATTAGCCTCCTCAACATCGCATATAGGGTTCTATCGAGCGTATTGTGTGAAAGATTAGAGTCCACCGTCAACAAACTGGTTGGACCTTATCAGTGTGGCATTAGACCTGGCAAATCAACAACCGACCAGATTTTCACCATGCGCCAAATCATGCAAAAGACCCGTGAAAGGAGAATCGACACACACCACCTGTTCGTCGATTTCAAAGCTGCATTTTCATAGCGTTGTTAAATAAAATGGGCTAAATCGAAAAACTGTGAAATTATATATTATGTTCATACCAAATGAACACATCCCTGCATTGTCCTCCTAACTCGTCTAAATACGAATTAGAGGACAATGCAAAAAACACCCAACAGCGCCAACATAACAGCGAAGTACCCAACAAACAGAAAGACACAATAAAACGAATCACCACAGCGGACGGACACATAGGCGCCAAAACAGCAGCAG
>NW_017534833.1:0-7699 GCF_001853355.1 Bactrocera latifrons
CGGTTCTCGTCGGTTGCTTGGGGTTGGAGCACTTTCCACTAGCTACCTGTGGTCTGTCTCCACATACTCTCTTGGGCCTTGGTGGTTCTTGGGGAGTTATATGGCCGCTTTTTATTTTCTCCGTAATGCGATCCTTTGTGCCAAATTTCATTTCAATATCTTTATTTATGGCTTAGTTATGACACTTTATAGGTTTTCAGTTTCGGCCATTTTGTGGGCGTGGCAGTGGGCCRATTTTGCCCATCTTCGAACTTAACCTTCTTATGGAGCCGAGAAATACGTGTACCAAGTTTCATCATGATATCTCAATTTTTACTCAAGTTAAAGGTTGCACGGACGGACGGACGGATGGACAGACAGACATCCGGATTTCAACTCTACACGTTACCCTGACCCTGACCCATATCTGACTCTTTTAGTTTTCGGACTTACAAACAACCGTTATGTGAACAAAACTATAATRCTCTTTTTAGCAACTTTGTTGCGAGAGTATAAAAAAGGTCGAATGATCATGAGCGGATTGTATATGACGAATTGTGTCGAATAAATTAAGTAAACGAATGCGTCTGATTTCCCGTTGCCGATCCGTTTTGTTGAGTGGGTTGGTGTACAGATATGTTGAATTGTGCTGTAGTGTCATCAACTGTGGTGAATTGCGCGTTTTTATTAGGATGCGCCAGTTTTAACGGGTAGAGGGGGTGGATGCTTAACTCATTTAAACATCCTGGGCCCTTTGTATATATAATCTGATATATGTAATTCGGCTTACTGTTCTTGCAGTAGCCGAGTCCGTAAGAAGCAATTTTGGTTTTAATAGAATTTTGTATTTTATGTAAGTAGTGGTGCTTGAGATAGTAATTTCCTTTTGCGTGTTTTGACGGCTTATTATTATAGTAAAAAAAAAAAACTGTTTGACTTTATTTATTTTACTAGCGGTTATTTATAATTTATTATTTTATCGGTTTGGTATACCTTTTCTCTATTATCGGCAATTGTTTGCATTTAATTTATTCTCGGCTTATGAAGGATAGTAGCTCCACGCCTGGCTCAGATGGCCTATTGCCAGAATGTTTACTCCTTAGCCCTGGAGTTAGGACTGTGACAATAGAGGGATCGTGCGAAGGAGTGGCCGTGAATAGATAACGGCTTCGATTCGTTGAATAGATAATTCTTTATATTTAATTTGAAACTTTGTATAGCTTATTYCCATAACTCACCCATGTGAGGAGCTCTTGGATAGATGTATAAGAGCGACCTTTGCTGTTCGTAAGTGTAGGTGCGTCACTTTATCGAATTTGGAGTATGGTGATCCCTTAGCTTCCTTTCGAGGTTTTATTTAATTTCGAAAATTAATATAAATGACGATTTTTCGACTTTTTCATAAAACTGTGTTATATTTTGTGTTTTAGTACACCAATTTAGCGTTTAGTAGCCCGCCACCGCTGTAGGATTTGTTCAGAATTGTTTTTTCTTTTCTATTGGAAAATTGTGGCTCTAGTGGTTGTACGTATCGGCCATTATTTGATCGAGTAGTTGTAGCTTTAGAGAAGTCTTTACAATACTGATCTTCTAGAGTTTGAAATTTCCTTAATTGTGAATTAAGGTATTTATTTGTATTGTACTCAACTTGAGTTGGTATGGTAGTTACTAGTTCGGTAACTAGTCCACTCTGTGTTTCACTATGCAGCGTTTGAACTTTTTGTGCCTTTGGGCAGCATGATGTGGCTTGGAAATTTTTAGAATTGTGGATTTCGGGATATGCTTTTGCTAAACGCGTGGTTCTTTTTGTATATGCGCTTCTTTGGGGTGAGATAGGATATCTGCTACAATGAAGCATATGGGGTATTCACAACCTGTCTTAAATCGTAAAGTCGTAAAATTTTAAATTTTTACACTTGTTTAACAAAAAAAWTTTTATTTAAGCAAGTGTAAAAATTTAATATTTTACGACTTTACGATGCTTTAAGACAGGTTGTGAACGCCCCAATTGAATTGTGTCTTTTATGAAAATATAAGCAGTTAAATTTGCTTTTGCAATTTTTAAGATTATGTGTATGGGACAAGCAGTTTGTTCAGAGTCTTTTTGATCTGACAAAGTTGTTCCTTTCGTTAATATTTAATCTTTTAAACTTTTCGCAAGTTTTTAGCTTATACCCTCTTGTGCATAGAGCACATGACGAATGTTTTCTTTGTTCGGATGTGAACGCTTGTATTTTGTTAAAAATTCTATCTGATTTGTTCTTGCTTCTAGCTTGGGGTCTATTGAAGCTTTTATTTTAGTCGTGTTTAATATTACTAGTTTTGATTATTTTTTCTTCTAACCTTTCCGCAATTTCATATTGGATGGTGAGAAAATCTTTCATTTGTTGCCACGTTGGGCACTTTACTCTTGATGAGAGCGATTGCTCCCATAGAAGTAACGACTTTTCTGGTAATGCGGCGGTTCAAATGTTTACCAGAATTGGGTCCCAGCTATCTGTGGGAATATTTTGTGTCGACAGAATCGACAAACAATTAGAAACAGTGGATTGTAGTCTTACAAATTCTTCACTTGTTTCCTTCTTGATTTTAGGCATGTTTAATAAGGTCGTTACTTGCTTATCGACCAGTATTCTTTCGTTTTCATATCTAGCTTTTAGAGCTTCCCAAGCCAAATTAAAATTATCGTCATTAAGAGAGAACTGTTTTACTATTATGCCTGCTTGACCTTTTGTTTTGTATCGGAGGTGTAACAATTTTTGCGCTTTTAATAATTGAGCATGGTTTATGTACACGGTCATGAACATGTCCCGGAAGGATGGCCATTCTTCATAACCTCCGTAAAAGATTTCTATGTCACAAGCGGGCAACTCGAGTTGGATGCCAAAACTTGCCTCTTTACATTGTTGCATTTGTGGCAGCTCTACTCTCGGGTATGGAGTAGGTACAATTGCTTTAATTAGCTTTAATTGATCGGCGATCATAGCTTTCGTTTCTTCATATTGGTCCAAGCAGTTTTCGTAAATATCGTAAGCCGATGATTTAAAATTTTGAGCTAGACCTGAATTGTCAGATTCTACTATGGTGTCATGAGCCGTTTGGAGTCGTATCCAAAAATTATTGAGATTTTTAATTTTGATTTCTAGCAACAATTCAAAGTTTCTTGAATCGGTGAAGAGGCAAATCTGGTATCTTGTTAAACTGGCATTTTCTTAAATAAATTTAGCAACCTGTTTTGAGCGTGTAGCTCCTGAAGGTGTATTTTGATTGTTATCAACTTTCATAATTTTTGATTATTTTTTCTTACTAGCGCATTGTATTTAAATTAAATGATGTTTTCTTTTTGTTTTTAAATAAATATTTTATTTTGAATATATGTATATTTAAATTGTAAATTGCAATTAAACCGTGCTTTTTATTTATTAAAATATTTGATGTCCAAATGTTTTGAATTTAGGTACACCTTAATACGTGGATTTGTACGTGCTTTTGTTTTATGCAATTGAGAGCTCGTTGTAGAGATCAATGCGCTATTTAGCTATGCACGAATTGTTTGTATTATGTTTATGTTTTTAAGCAATTGGCAATTCTGTTTTTTATGTTCGCTCTAGGAAGAGAGCGCGAAAAAGGAATTGAAAAAAGGTGCACCCGTTTATATGTAAAAATGCACTTTTAAATATGTTTCGCAATATGTAGGTATGATTTATGGTATATGCATTAAATCGATATGCGTACGTGTATGTATGTTTGCTGTTTTGTTTCTGTTTTTATTTTTTTTTTTCAGTTTATATTYTCAAATATTTCTTTCTCAATTTTCGTATGCAGTCCTGTTTATTACTTCACTAAGCACAAGTGGTGCTGCCGGAAATTTGTCATAAATATTTGAATTTTTGGTTTGTTGGAATTGGACCAAAGTAAGTATATATGTATATGTATATTAAAGGATATATACATACATGTATGTGAACATGTGATTATATAGAATAGAACATATACATATGTACTTGATTAAAATGCGTTAATTTGAATATTACAGTATAGTACAGCCGTAAAAATTAAACCAGTTTCGGTATTGATTTTCGCTTAGTTTTCAATACATACATATGTATGTACATATGTGCATATACTAAATATGAAATGAAACTAATGCGCACACTGCTCTCTTTTGGCTTGATTGCTTTTTTGTTTGTTTGTTATATATACATATATGTATATATAAGTTATCGACTTGTATTGTACAAGTCTAAAAAAAAAAAAGATTTTTTTGTTGGTCGCAAGACCTTTATTGAATCACCAAAACATTAATACTAAAACGAATTCTACTTATTCTCTCTTAAATATACCCTATTTCTACCTGTGTCAGCAATTGGTGTTGGTCGGCGCATGCCGGATGTTGTTGCAAGTGTTTTATTTTGCTTATTCCTTTTTTAGGTCGATCCAGAATTTTGATCGGCGCCTGCCGGATATTGCGCTGCTGAATATTGACAATTTTGCTGAGCGCGCTTCTGGGCTATTTCCCAGTTCTTTGTAATTGTTGACTTAGCGCAATTTTGTTGGTGTTAGCTTTGGTTTCAACTTAGCTGGTGCTAACTTATAGTATATCTATTTTTTTTTTGTTCACCAGTTACTTTGCTTTGTGTTATTTTATATGGACACTTTTTTTGTTTTGTTTTTGCACTTTTGTTCTTCTCCACGGCATTTGAAGGTTTATATTTCATTTTAATTCCCACGGAGGTTTTTGCCACCAAAAATATTAATTATTGTTAATTAATTATGTTTTTAATTTGTCTGTGGAAAACCGAAGGTGCCTTCGTTAAGGCTCGAAGGACAATTTATTGGAGAATACAAAACCACTGTCTCTTGAGGTTTCAATTTGCATTCACATCGCGCGATTTGTGAATTTCAAAGGTACAATTTATTTAAAATAAGCTTTTGTTTACAGAACAATGGTTTAATTAGTTTATCGCGTTGAACTGGGACGATGTCGATCGAAGGAAGTGCGGCACAGTGTCGAATGGAAAGTCTAAAAAGGATGTTGATATGCGAAATGTAACAAACGAATGTATGTATAAATAACGAATACAGAACGTTGGCTGCTGATGGATCGATGACTATCGTGGACGACTCGAATTAACGTAGCACATAGGACCGGTGGATAATCGGAACGTATGTTGCCGCGGTGCAATGCTGAATATGAAATATAAAAAGGTCGAATGTTCATGAGCGCATTGTATATGTCGAATTGTGTCGAATGAATTGAGTAAACGAATGCGTCTGCTTTCCCGTTGCCCATCCGTTTTGTTGAGAGGGTTGGTGTACAGATGTGTTGAATTGTGCTGCATTGTCATCAACTGTGGTGAGTTGCGCGTTTGTACCAGGATGCGCCAGTTTTACCGGGTGGAGGGGTGGATGCTTAACTCATTTAAACAATCAGATGTCACGTTGTTTGTCCGCGGTGGACTCCTAAACTACTGAACCGATTTTAAATTTGTTTGCACACTGTGTGCAATTTGATCCAACTTGAGCGATAGGATAGTTTACATCTCCATTTATAATCGCAATATTATATTATTGCAAATTTGGATATTATTTGTTTATTATTTGACATTCACAATTATCTGTTAGCTCAAAAAGATTCTAACAGATGACGCTATTTTAAAAATACAAACGCTACACTGTAATAGCATTATCACCAATGATTTTAATACACAAATACAAAATAAATTTAGGTTATACCTTAGTTTCAGCAATACGTAGTTATTATGCTATTAAATTTGTATTTTTAACATAGCGCCAGAGAACGTATATTTATAGAGAAGGTTCACGATGTCAAAAATTTAGGGATATTTCAATTTTGGGATATTTACTGTTTTGGATGAGTGCGTTTCACCACAGAAAATTATCACCACTTAACATCAGGGGCACGACAATAACAGAACTGAGTAGTTGTTAGAGCCAATCGGAAAAAATATGTTAATTTCAATGTTTAGAAATGTACGCTTACAAATTCGTATATTTACAATGCGCAACGACTGCATATAATTTATATACATACATACATATGTATGTATATTTTCTATATATTTTATATCAAAGCACACAAGCATGTACGTACAAACTGAACTATTTCATGATGAATTCCTTAACATCTTGTATATGTGAATATGTATATAATAAAGTTCCCAGCTAGAACAGTGACCGTTACGTTACTTAGTGACATGCCGGTAACACGTGCCAGTTTAATTGTCACATTTTTCTATCATTTTCTTAAGAGTGAATCAAAAAAGCTCCCAAAACTTTTGTATACATGTGACTTTTTGTCACCTTCTCGCTCACATATTTTTTGCCGTAATAAAACTACATACTTCTTCCTCACACTTTCGTTAAATTTGAGACAAATCGACAAAACTGCTTTCAGGAAAGCGTGAAGGTGCATTCTACAATAGCCTATATTAATTTCATTAATAGCTTTTATATTATAATTTTTGGAGTTTAAGAAGCTAAAAATAATCTATATTATTATATTTTTCTAATTACATTAGATTACTTTAAATTCATTTTTATAAATATTTTTAAGAAAAATTTAATTACATAGTAAGATGTAGATCTTTAATATAAACATTCATATTAAAGCTATTATAGTTACACTATTAAAATTCAATTTTGTTTATACATTCTTAAATCCTACTACATTTTTTTTAATTATTATCTATTTGGATTCGTTCGATGCAGATGTGTATAAGAGACAGTTCTTAAATCCTGCTACATTTTTTTTAAATTATTATCTATTTGGATTCGTTCGATTCCTCCACAGCTTTTCGCTTCCTGTATTTCTTTTGTTTGTACCTATGGTGGCTCATTTCGATGGACTTCCGAATTTGTTTTTCGAAATTCGCCAGTCCACAAGTAACGAAATAATCTAATAAATTATAATGAAGAGACAAATTAAAACACATCCTCTTAACTAAATATGTACATATATATTAAATTTACCATATAATATGTTAGATGCAAGTAGAAATTTCGATAGGGGTTGTTTCCCTMCTCTACCGTCCCAGTTACATAAAAACAAAAATTCGTCAGTGTATATATGTCTCAGCATATCATGTAAATTATCTCAATTTTCCTTTGTTTTTAAAATAAACTGTTTCTGTAAATTGAAAATATTTAGCAAAAAACTAACCGTTGCAGTAGCAAATTCCTCGCATTTCAGTTTCTCGTCCATTTCAAATGCTGCAGCTATCGTTGTTATTGGTAGCGTGGAGGCAACTTATCTATTTCTTCCCCAGTCAGTCGGCATACTGAATGGTGAATTTTTCTAATTAAAACTTTACATTCGCGCACAGTTTTTTGTTGCGCCATTTCTTCGCTTTTATGAATTATCTGAAAAGAGATATGTATGTATGCAGTTAGAAGATACAATAACAAAACAATACGTTCTCTATATTGATGAATACTTATAGAACAATATAAACTTACATTTTCTTTCATATAGCTGTCCATCTTTTTCTCCATATTGGATACTCTTGTCGTCAGTACTTCTAATTGTGCAGAAATAGTTTTTAACATATTAAAAACTTCTGAAAAAAGTTATAAACATAATAGAGAACAATACATTTTWGAAAAGTATTGGATTACCATTTCCATCCACAGCCAAATTGTTTTCATTTCGTTTTACCTCTGATTTGTAGCAACCAGAAATATCAAATTTTTTGCGCTT
>NW_017534833.1:8644-9620 GCF_001853355.1 Bactrocera latifrons
AAGACGTTGTTGGGAATTCTTCAAAATCAATTGCATCAAAGAGTGCTTGTGAATCCATCTGTTCGTAAAATAAAAAATTGGCAGTATCAAAATTCTTTTAAATAATTCATATCATGAAATAAAATACATTCAGAAAATACCACAATTACTTTAAATAGTACTTATTTGAAAATTCATGAAATAGATGATGTAAAATTGGTATGAGAAGAAACTTGCCCTCATGTGGAATAGAAAAATATTTATAAACTATATCATCTTTTTCGATTTTAAACAGTTGCGGATCTAATTTATTTGCCAACAAAATACCTAAACCAGTTGACGATTCCAATGGTTCTTSAAAGTAGCTTTCAACGCCCAAGAAACAATGTGCCGATACTATAGCACTACCAGACTCGTCTGTCATGCCTATTACTTTTATGGGGCCTAATTTTTTACCGAAACAATAAGAATCTTTTTCTTTTTTAGAATATATATTAAATGAATTAATTTTAGAAATTTTATTGCAACTAAAATCTGCACTATTTCTTTCTTCAAGCCTTAAATGTAATTGCTGCAGGATTTTATTGGGCTTATTTATAAGTTTTTTTTWWAAATTGMATGTGATTTTCAAACTTATAAGCGGAAAAGTTATCTAGAGGCCCATATAGCTTAGTACATTCAGTTAAATGGAGTAAACCATGTATGTTGTAACTAACTAAATGGTCTCCGTATATATTTCCAAATAAATCAACGAATTATTCTAAGATTTGTTGGGCAACGTTGGCTTCAGTGCTATATGACTTCTTGCATGATAGTAGCCTCATACCTGCGTGCAATAAGAGGAAATGGTAGTAATAGTCACCAAAATCGCAATCTTTTAGAACAAATATACCTATATATAATAAGAACTGCCTAAACTCTGTCGCTTTCCAAATATTGATTTCATCTAAACTTCTACATATTCGGCCGAACTCTGAAGGAACTAAATTGGAGAGAA
>NW_017534833.1:11203-28684 GCF_001853355.1 Bactrocera latifrons
CGTACGCTTTCACATCCATTGTTTTCAATAAGCAATGACAGCTAAAAAATCAGTTTGTCTTCTTTTTTTTATTTTTCATAACATCTGTTGAGTGAAGAGCGTATAATATAAAACAAGCAAAAGACACAATTGATTGATCTCTTACTCACTTGACAGAATTGTGAGGATGTGTTAGTGACATGTAAAATTGTGTAAATGTGTTGGAGTTTCGGTCACGCAGGTTTTTTTCTGGGACATACATGCATTACTACCTATGTAAATCTTTAATTGATGTAGGTTTGATAAGATATATTATATATGTATATACATACGTATTTATTTACAGATCTTTAAAAGTTTTGGTAACATGTTAAAAGACGAAGCGGTCGCACATATTCACGTATGTAATTACATATGTGTGCGTGTAAACAAAACGAACCATACGCATAATGTTTGTAAATTTGTCTACGCACAACTTTGTATGTAAATGTGTACACTTATTGCTTCATGCGAAATCTTCGTTTCACGGGCAAAGAATGGCTGAAGCTCAAGTTTTTTCAAAGAGTCAATGTGTCGAAGGGCTGACTTGAGAACAAAGCATCACAACATTGTGTTGTTGGTAGAAAATCTGGCCATGCCGAAAACACAAACGAACGATCGCCAATTGCCACTGCTTCCCTTGCCGCTGTAGCAGCTTCAAGAACAAACCAGTGTAAATATGTATGTTTCTGTATGAGCTTGCATACATATCGACGCCGAATTTTGCAAGCCGCGTACAAATATATTTTACATTCATKGACAAAAACAGTCCATCCCAGTAATGTGCCACAATCAAAGATACAGATTTTTGTGATTTGTTAAAAAAAAATATCATATGACACATAAGCGAGTGCGGATACTTAAGCGATTGGTACTTAAAACAACAATTTCTATGTAKKTCMAAAAAGAACCGTGCGATGCAGCAAGATATGGGCAGTTAAGAGGAATGATTTTCATTTAAGTGGAATACTACTTAACCGGGATTCACTGTACACATAAATCAGAGGAATATTRARTATTTTCTTTGGCACATTTCTTGACTTGAAAATCGACAAATAAACTATGTTTTCAATTTTATTCTATACTTATATTTGCGGGGTTGTCGCTTTTTCCTTCTAATACAAATATCAGAAATTTTTCAATTTATGATTTTTAGCTTTTGCCATCGTCGCGGAAAGCCGCTTGTAGGCAAATGCATGCTCGGGTAGACGTAATGGTGTTTGTTTTTATGAATGAAGCAAGTTTGCCTGTTGAAAGTGCGCTTGCGTTCATGAATGAAAATATTGTTGTTAAGTGATTTTCTACAAATTTGGGCATCGACTTGGCTGCCATATTGACTTGTGACGCTGCTGCTTGCTATTTGAAACCATTATTGTTTTTGTAGAACAATATTCATAGTTTTTGCGGGTGACATATCTACATATAAACGCATATAAGTATGTATGTCGTGTATGCATTATTTGTGAGGGAATGTCATGCGCACATATTTATGTACATGTGTACTCATATATTTGTATGTTGGTTTGTGTATACATTATTTTTTCGGCAATGTCGTACACATATGCATGTACACATAGAGCAGTGCGTGCACATTTTTTACTGATAAATGATAATATTACGATTTAAATTTGAATTGTATTTCCATAGGTTGTTTTTGTTTTTTTATAGTAGGAGGAAGCATCGAAAGCCTGAGTGCCGGACTTTAATCCGCTAAACCTAACCTACTCCCAACGCAAGACTCTCCCACGGAACCACCAGACAAGGTATTACTTCATGGGAGTGACAAGACATTTTACGTCTCCTCTATATCATAGACAGACTGATGCCTATTCTGTTGTATCTGTCTTAATATTGTCATGATAGAAGTTGCCGCATCGCGAACAGCTTTCCACTTCTCAGAGGACTGACACATAAGCGTAGTCAAACTTGCCACCGTTCAACTACCACCTAGTGCTGTTTCTAACTTTTCCCTTATGTTTAGAAACCGAGGACATTGGAAGAACACGTGCTCAGAGTTTTCTATTGACTCCGTACACATCGGGCAATACGGACTGACGTCGTTTTGAAATTTATAAAGATAGCCTCTGAAGCACCCATGCCCGCTTAATATTTGGGTCAGGTGGAAATCTAGGTCMCCATGTTGTCTGCTTATCCACGTATGGATGTCAGGTATAAGTCTGTGGGTCCACCGTCCTTTAGTTGAGGTTTGCCACCGTTGCTGCCATATAGTTATGCTCTTTTTTCTCTCTTCTCTTTTTTGGATTTCTGTGATTGGCACTGATAGCTCATATAATCTCGTGAGCTCGTCACACTGGATGTCTATGGGCGGCATACTAGCTAGTACTTCAGATGCTTCGCTGGAATTAGTTCGGAAAGCATTTGTTACTCTTATTGCTGTGAGTCTATGAACTGCACTTATTGGTTTGGCATATGCTTTTATGTTTAATGCCTGTATCCATACTGGTTTTGCATATAGTAGAACTGAGCTCATAACTTTTGCGATTAGAATTCGGCGGCTGGAGCGCACACAGCCACTATTTGCCATCATTCTTGATAAAGCGTTATACATCTTATTAGGCTGTGGAATTCTTAGCACCCCGTCATAGACTAGATTCCATAAGAGAGGGCCTAAAACAGATCCTTGTGGTACTCCACTTGTAATAGGGTAGCTCTTGATGCCTTCGGTGGTGTCGTAGATCAGCTTTCTATTTTTAAAATAGCTCATAACGATATTTATGAGGTACTGAGGTTCGCGTATTGCATATAGGAATTCGAATATATTTTCCCGCTTAGCAGAGTTGAAAGCATTCTTCACATCCAGGGTGATCAGCGCACAATATTTTTTAGTACCACCTTTCCATCTTTTGCCACTTACTGCTCTTTTCGCAGTGTCGACAACTTCTTTCAGTGCATCGATAGTAGACCTCTGTTTTCTGAAGCCGTATTGTCCTTCTGATAGTCCTCCGGCCTCCTGGATTGCAATTCCCATTTCGTAGACTTTTCCCATTGTGTCGAGCATACACAGAGGTCGATACGAAGAAGGTTCATCTGGTGATTTTTTTGGTTTTGGGATTAAAACCAGACGCTGGACTTTCCAGGGATCGGGGAACATCCCTTCTTTTATGCATGCATTGTACATTTTTGCGAAAAGAGTCGGTTTCGAGATTATGGCTACCTTTAGAGCTCTGTTTGGTATACCGTCGATACCAGGCGCTTTGTTGTTTTTGATTCTTTTAGCTATGGCCAATAGTTCTTCTTCCGTAACCAGTGGGGGTGATTCAGCAGCTTCGTTTCGTCGCACAGCGCTAGTAATCGGGGCGTGCGTCGGAAATAATGCCTCGACGACTTTCTTCATAAACGGCGCGCATTTGGGTTGCTGCCATTTATTTTGAAATTTGGACATACAAATTTTATAGGCAGTCCCCCAGGGGTCTATATTCGCTTCTTTACAGATCTTTTCAAAACAGTTTCTCTTGCTACGGATTATAGATGACTTTAGAAGCTTCTTGCGGTTTTTAAAAGCTTCTTTGAGACGATTTTCGTTTTCGCCACTTAGATTGCGTTGTAGGCGACGTCGGGCTGAGTGACAGAGCTTTCTCAGCGTGGCAATTTTTTCATTCCACCAGTATACAGGTCTTCGCTTATTTTGACATTTTGTCCTTCGAATTGTAGCGTCGTATGCTGCTACAAATTCCTTTTGCAATGCGGTTACTAAGTGGACGCTGCCTTCGCCTGGTGCTATTGCTGCGCTCCAGACTGTCTCAAAACCGTCAGTGTCGAAATCTGTTTGCTTCCAGCTTCGTTTATGTGTAGTGTTACTGCGTGGGGGTCCTGGTCTCGAGAGAATAAAACTTCTGCGATAATGTGTCTGCTTAGTGCATCATTTGCAAACATCAGGTCTATTACAGAACCTTTATTTCCTTTTGGTAAGTATATTTTGTTTATTATTGTGAGGTTGGTTTGGCTCAGGAATTCTAAAACTAGGCGCCACGATGGTTTGAACTCCTACTTCCCCAGGCAGTAGACCATGCGTTAAAATCGCCTGCCATTATTATCGGTGATTTTCCCCTACTTTCTAAGGATAATTCCAAGAGGAAGTCTTCAAATTCTCTAACGGATGCACTGGGACGAGCATAGCAGCTTACGTAATAAATCCCCCTATTTGCGCCCATCTAAAGCCATTTTTTGCTTTTCTGCAGCAAGATGTGAATGTTCGTCCATTGCAGGACCATATTGCGGCTTTGGCACTTCTGTCAGTAATCCAAGTGCTTTCCGAACGTTGGGAGTATTGCTCACTCAGTAAGGCGACATCAATGTTGCTTTCTATTACGGTTTGTTGCAGCAGGGCTTGTGCTGCAGCGCAGTGGTTAAAGTCAGCTGCAATATTCTCATTTCTCCATTGTCTTTAGCAACTCCACGTATTTGGAGAAAGTCGTACTTAGGACCGAATRTTCTCCTTTGCAGATCATGCAACTCGGTGTGTTAGTGCATACCTTTGCAATATGTCCCGCGCTTCCACAACGTGTGCAAAGAGAGGAGCTGTCGGTCAGACTGCAACATTTACGCGCCATGTGGCCTGGATGGAAGCATCTGTAACAGCGGGAAAGAGGGGAGTACTCCCGGAGGCGACAGATCGACCACCCAACCTTTACTTTGCCAACTTTAAGGGCAGTCTTGGCATCTTGGGCACGCAGGGATATAAGGGCTATTTGAGTGCCGCTTCTTGTTTTCCGCATATTTTTAACATTAGCTGMCCCTATGTTTTGTATTCCGCACTCTTTTTCTAATGCGCAGCAAATTTCTTCTAGAGAAGTTATCTCATCTAGATCTTTGCACATAACAGTGACGTTGTGTGTTTTTGGTTGTACTACAGCCATCTCTCCAACCACTCCCTCTAGGGCGCTCTGAAAAGTTTCAGCTCTTTTGTCTCCTTGGCTTTTAAGCTCTATGAGCAGGTCTCCTTTGAGAGTTTTCCTGATGTAGGTCACGTTGGAACCTAGTTCCTCGAGGCCACTGTCACCTTTAATTTTACGGAGGATATCTGCATACGAGGCTCCATCCTTTTTTGTTAGAATTATAGCGTCTGGTTTCGGCCAAATTCTCTTCTCCATAGTCCTCTTTTTTTTCCCACTTCTACCCATTTCTCGGGTGCTGGTTTATTCGCTGCGTTGTCTTTAGTATTTGTTTTGGTGACTTCACTAAAGGTTCCTTGCAATTTTTGAGTCATGTTTTTTGGCTTCCTCGAAGGTGGTAGGAAGCCTGATGTCTCCCGTGCTCTTTTGGGGGTATTTTGCGGCGATACTTGTGACGTTTTCCCTACCTTCACTATTTTCGAAAGGATTTCGGGATTTTCTGATTTACAATAGAAGTATGTTATGCTGCTTACAAGCTCTCGCAAAAATTTAATATAAGATACAAAAT
The DNA here is from genome assembly GCF_001853355.1 of Bactrocera latifrons. NCBI lineage: Eukaryota > Metazoa > Arthropoda > Insecta > Diptera > Tephritidae > Bactrocera > Bactrocera latifrons. Next base: position 16,643 of record NW_017534833.1, read on the forward strand.
TGTACTTATCTCTTTCGATTAAACACAATTAGCTAAAGCTGCCTCAAAACACTTGGAAAAAACTATGGAAAACACTGGACCGTACAAAACCACGTCCGCTTTACACAATCATCACAAGTGTATTTCCATAGGTATGTACATACATATGTACTATATCATATTTACAAACATATTCATATGAGAAATTATAATATATCCTCAAACATAAGAAATATTTAAAAAATATCTCTTAATTGCACATTAACTACAAATATTGTTTTGAAAATAGCGTAATTTAATTAGAATGTTATAAATTATGCATATATTCATAGAAGTACGCAAAATGATAATCATATCAATTAATATGATTATATACAAAGGGCAAACATACATATGTCTGTTATAGCAATGCATGTTTCTGAGCATAATTTTCATTGAATGCTCTGCTCTGTTCACGCGCCACTGTTAAAGTTTCTTCTTCTTAGCTAACTGTGGTGAAACGCACTCATCGCATTTTGTTAGCTTTTGACAGTTTACACGCCTGTCCGTTGTTGGACCTTCTCTATAAATATACGTTCTCTGATAGCGCATAATCTATTGAATACTAACTCAATCCAGTCAACAGTTAACGTCACCTAATATGTCAAACAATAGACAAAGAATTTGAAATTAAATGAAATTGCTATTATAAATTGAGATGTAAGGTATCCTATCAATTGAAAAACAATCTGCAATAAAATATTCAATTATTCTTACTTTTTCAATTTTTGATGTTAGCGTAACCGCCAAGCCTCATGTTACTTAGATTGAAGTACTATATAAATTAAATTCATATTATATTGAAGATAATACTGTTTACTTAATATATATACATATAATTATTATCACATAATTATTATTATATTTGCTATGCATCAAATCACAATGTATGATATATGTATTTTGATGATAAGAGTTACTCCCGAATATATGTAACTAAATTTGGTTATCGAGCTATTTATTTTCCGCTTGCTTCTTATGTTATTGATTTATTTTATTGATAATAATTAATCGATTACCAAAAATGTATAAACCAATTTGCATTTAGTTTAACGGCGATTAATGATGCTATTTCCAAATGTTAATTAATATATGTATATATGAAAAAATTGCATGGAACTATTCTTCGGTGGTGCTATCTTAGTGCATTTGTCTGGTGATTTACGAAAGACCTTACCAGTTATACCTCGCTCTTCTCTCGCGGATGAGATTAATGGATGTTTGGAACAATCATTCTTATGGCGAAGTATTGAAACATTTCAATTAACCATAAGCATACGCGTGCAATTGCAAAATATTCAAATATTTTCCGAAAAGGAAACAGTGAAATATAATAGAAATCAGATACGCAATGCTTTAAACTGCCAGATAATTTATGCTCTATTCTTCAGGGAAATAATCAATTGACTCAGAGTATTTTTCCGAAGTAGAGAGTAATTACTTGAATCATAACTGGCTCAGTGAGCGAGATATTTTGGCTGCCAAAAATGTTGATGTTGACAAAATTTACTTCCAAATACTAGACGATCTGATGTCTTTTAAATCAATTGATACTGTTCTTATTGAAAATGAAAGTGTAAATTTTCCAATTTATTTTTTAAATTCACTTGATATACCCGGAATGCAACCACATAATGTTCGAATAATTAGTGGTTTACCTATTATTCTCCTGCGTAATTTGAATCCACTTCGATTATGCAATGGTACGCATTTGGCTATCAAAAAGATTACCGTAAATGGTCATGAAGCAACCATATTAATTGGAAAGTTAAAAAGTGAAGTGGTCCTGTTGCCACGTACCATTTCCATTTCGTTTAGATTTTGCAATGACGATAAATAAATCTCAAGGCCAAACAATGTCCATTTGTGGATTAGATTTGGAAAATCCATGTATTTCTCATAGGCAGCAATATGTTGCATGTTCACATGTAGGAAACCCGTCGAATCTATTTGTGTTAGCTTAATACGGATTAACCAAAAATATTGGATACCAATTAGAGCTAACTTAAATTGAATACTTCAATACTTTTAGATAATTAAAAATATTTAATATTATTCTTAAAGATTTAAAACTATTTGTTTGAAATTTAATAAAAAATAATTTTAAAATTAATTGTTTTGTATTAACTCTTGTCAAATATCAACACAATAAAAATTTTGATCGATCGTATTAATAGCGGGATTCTGTAACCAGTCTCTAGTCTCTACTTGAGACACTTTGAGGTAAAATCTCAATATGTGACTAGTTACTATTTACTAAATAGTCTCTAGCGTTAGTCTCAAAATATTGCCTCAAATTTGAGACCTGGTGGTTAGCGGGTCACAAAACCAAAAAGAACTCTTGTCTGCCATTTTGAATATACTGAATAGAGATCATCATAGATATTAATCGATTGTCATTTTTTTTATATTTTGTAAGCAACTCAAACACGGAAAGGTTAAAAACTAAATAATTTTTACAAAAATTTCATATATATTATGAAACATATATTTTTATTTTTATTGATAATTATGTTTTCTGACTATGTTCTAGAAAATTTAACATTTGTTATCGACATATTTTTTTTATTTAAGTTGAAAAACATCTCTGAATTATGAGATGTAAGAGATTTTTTGACTGTCACTTACAGAATAGCAAAATCGTCTCAAGTCTCAAAAATTTTCTCTAACTTAAAATCTTAAATTTAGAGACTTGAGACTGTATCACAGTACAGAAAAGTCCTTCCCTTTCAAATTCCAATCCTGTGGATTCTTATACCAGACGTTTTCGTCTTATTTCGTACATAATAACTTCATTGTATTAAGGGTAACTGTAGTAGAAAATCAATAATGGAGGATAGCCATGTTTTTTTACAAATGGAATTTGTGTGAAAAAGAATGGTGGTCTGGTTAATGACTGATGTCCTCCTACTCTTCCTCGTGAAGTAAACGCAGCCTTCGGCAGCTATCGGCCGTAGGCCATGATCGAGCTAAGCCATGAGTAGGAAAACCCGTCAGCCAATCAGAAGCCACCAACATGACGTCGTCGTAAAAGGTGTTATAGATTTTACTAACGCGTAATTGTAATCATGTGATCTAGTGATGTTGTTATGTAAATATTGTTTGTTACTTTGTTGAAATGTTAATTAACATGTGACTTTAAATATAAGTATTACACTGAAAGAAATTTTTTATATATAAGCGAAAAATACACTGAGAAAAATTTGGTATGAAACTTAAAGTCAAGAGAGACGGTTATAATTATTTGGGACCAGGTAATGCAATAAATAAAACAGATCCACCAGTTGATGAGGTGGATTTTGATGCTCTTGTTCATGATTTTGAATATAAATTAGCTACTTCTGAAGCAGGTATACGAGAAGCGGGTAGAGAAGCTATACATAATTTTGTTGAAGATTATAAAAAGAATGGTAGTCTTGCGGAAATTGCTACTATAGTAGGAATATCTATAAAATATGGGTTTGAATAAATTTTTGGAGTGCAATATTCAAATATGTCAAATAAAACAAAAACATTTCCACAACTAATATATGCTGCCAGAGAACGTCATTTTTCATAAGCGTGGGCTGATATTAAAGATAAACCAGATAAAGGTGGATATAGAGATTTTCAAGATTTCAAAAAAAAAAAAATCTGAAATTTCCAAAAGAGAGAAAAAGAGATTTCGGTGCTGGACAAGCTGCTAAAACAGCCACAGCCAATAACAGAGGTTCCAATAAACGACCCAGACCAGATAGTGATAGCGATTAAAGTAGTAGCGGAGATTCTCTCTTCATTGAGAAGCGTCCTAATTTAAATACTAGTACTAATAATATGGATATCGATCAGGAAATTGATATTCGAAAAAGTGATTCCGGGCGTGGCCCTACTACGGGGGCGAGGTCAGGAACCACTGAAATATTTCTCTACGGGTTTCACATGAATACGCTCCAGTAGACCGTACAGAGATAGCAGTATAAATTTTTCAAAAACTAGAATAATGATAAGCTATGGTTACAGCACAGAATATATTCAAACGGCTGCGACAATAGATCAAGCTACTACTTCTCTTGCATTAATACCAGTAGATTTTTATTTATTTATTTGATTTGAGTGAAGCAGAGTTTGAAATATTACCTACAATTGCTCAAGTGGTACAGCAAAATCGGAATATGTTCCAATAGGTTTAGTAGCTGAAGGGTTAAATAAAGAATTTTATGGACGCAATAGTAGATGTCATTCAGAATCAACAGATCCAATGTAAGTTACTGATTTAAGATCTTTAAAAGTAAAAGAAATGTATGATAAATATTAATAACATATTCCATCAAATACATTATTTGTTCCAACCAGTTACTGAATATTTTGTTCTAGAATGGAATAGAGAAAAATCACCCGATAATGTCACTGATTACATTATTCATAACATATTTTGAATTAATCAAATTATGAATATAATATAAAAAAAGTGGTTTTATAAAAAAAGGAAAGGAACATTTTGTTCCGTGTACTAGAAATACTATAAATATAAAGTTCATTCAAATAAAGTACGACCACACAGTAGTCAACTACAATTCTTTACAGCAAATAAACAACCAATTTCTGGTGATATTGGTTTAAGTAAAACGGTCACTTCACGAATTGTAATTAATAATATTAATGACATTTATGCTATAACCATAGAATCATATGGAAAATATCATCCTATAAAAGGAGGTTTTGGATATGAAGCTCAACCAAAATTACACGTTGGAATGGCCGCTACACCACAATTGAGACCTACATCTACTTCCATTACTTATTTAAACATTTCTCGTTATTGGAAAGTAGAATGTTCTATTGAAATTAAATTAAATATTTCGTCTGCATTTGGTAAAGGAACAAGTGTTAGTTGTCCTATGGAAGTATCATTTTGTGCAAATTATGATAGAGCTTATACTGATGGTCTAACTCTTTTTGGCGTAACTGCTGATGAAAATGGAATAATTACAATACAACAGGAAGAAGAAGAAAAAACAGACGATTTTTTAGTTTTAAATAAAACAAAAAAAATTTATATATTTTTAATTTTATTGTATTATATTATATTTTGTTAATAAGAAATATGAAGATAATGGGCGTGGCTTTTTTCTTTAAACTTTTTAAATGAATAACGGTCGCCACTAATATACAAACGTTCGTAATCTAAAAGCATTATCATGTGGAAACACATCGTTATTAGATAAAACAATTACAGGTGTTCTCATTATTACAGCATCATTACAATAATTTACTTTAGCTGATACCGTATCACCTCCAAATAACATTTTTAAAGTTTCTGTTGCAGAAGCTTCCAATATTGGTTCGTTCCACAATATTATCCTTTTATCTACACATTTCCCATTTTCACTATCCCAAAATTTAAACAATAATGGATAAACGTATCGAAAAATAAATTTTTACCAGTATCTGGCGGACTTAATATTAACATAATATTTTTTTAGGTACTAACTTATCTATAACATTATATAAATTTTGCGAAAATTCTTCAATTCTTTCATAATCGTTATAAAATTGATAATGTAATATATTTTCTAAAACATCAATTGATTAATCAATGCAATAATAATAATTATAAATATTACAAGGTGGTGCATCAAAAATCAGATTTTGAGGTTCTATAGTTTTTAAATACATATACAATTCATTAAAACTTAAATTATTGATATAGTTATTTACAATTTTAATACAATTTTTAATTAGTGAACATTGTTTATCCCAAAACCTAAACTTAGATTCTAGCCACTGTGAAGTATTTAAAATATGATGTGTTGGTGCCGAAGGATGTCTTGTTTATCTGGTTCAATGCTGCAAGTAGCAATCGCATTACCAGTTGATAATTCGGATCCACAGGAGCACGGCTTCTTGCAAATCTTTATAAAATCGAAGACATCGAGTTTCACTACTTGGAAGCCACGTTCGCCCGGTGATGTTGATGTATAAGTACATCCTCGAATCTTTCTGCAAACAGATTGCGAGATTGATCCAGAGGTCGATCGTGAACTTCCAAGAGTGAATGATTCTTCAAGCATATCTTCGATTGATTTGCTGGTTTGGGAGGACATTGTAGAATGCACATCTACATGAGTTGTTGGAATAACTGCAGTCGTGGCCAATAAAAATTTTCTGCATAACTGTTCAGGATCCTTGACGAAGTCTCCATAGCTACAGTCGCTTCTGTAAATGCTGTGGATGATTCTAGATTTAAGGGGCTTCCCACTAAGTTCATCATGGAACACTCTCCTAAGTCTTTCTTTTGGGCTAGGAGTTGTTTCTGGACCATCAACAGGTACTCCATTAATGAATGTATTACTCGTTTCGCCTCGTATTCCTTCTTTACAAGGGCTAACGGTAACATTTTCTCCAAAGTTGTAATCGGGTGTAAAAGAATATAAGATTTGCGCTTGGTGAATTTCCTAAATATATATATTAGTGATTAGTGTTAGTGCATTAATAAATATTCTTACCTCGTCGATATTGATCTTGACTTTTTTCCTCATTCCTCATTCCTTGTCCTCCCGTTTTCTCTTCCTCGATGTATATAACAAAATCTTTAGCCACAGCAACGCGTGACCAGGTCTGCTAGAATTAATATAAATTATGATAGGTAATTATTGTTTTATATTTTTGAAATTTTATTTTTAACAATGGTATGTATAAATTTATTAAAATTGAAACGAACGATGGGAATAAAGCTTATATATATTCGGAATTCAAAAAAAGTATATATTGCTTTTATCTTCTTTTATAAAGTTATATATTGTACATTTTTGTTTTAAAATGGGTTAATTGTCGTTAGAGTTTCCGTGGTCATAGTTGTCATTTGCAGATTTAAAACAACGTTTAATATTTAATGTATATATACGTTTTCTAGATTTCTTTCAATAAATTTTGGTTCTTCTTTGTGTCTAACGCTTTAGTAATTTCGAATGAAACTTTCTCTCCTTGTTTCTAGGCAATTTTCCTATATTGTATTAAGGTTAGAAAATATCTTCAAATTTGCTTCTTCTAGCCAATTTTCAATTACGCTATGATTAATATTGTTGTTTTGAACATCTAAAGGTGTAGCTTTTATTGTGGTATGAAATGAATTATTATAAAGTTTTACGGCTTTACACATTTGAATAGTAATTGGAACTTTTTCTTCTAAATTTAGTGTTCTGATACGTTCGGTAAGAATATTATTTAGCATCTGAATTTCCCGTATTGCTATAAGGTTTAGTGGCATAAAATTCTATATTTTCTCTATTTAAAAATTCACGGAATAGTTTTGAATAAAATTCATTAAAACGAAAACAAAACTTTTTTATTTATCCTTTAATTTACAAAAATTCATTAATTTTATCTATGATCGTGTGACTATTTCTATCTAGTAAATGGAAAGAAATGACTATTTACTATTTATCTATTAGGTAGGTTTTACAAAAGAAATATTTTGATTGCTTGCGTAAGTATTTAAAAGTATTTGTTCTTTTTTTTCTACTTCTTTTTCTTTTGCTTCGACTAAAATTAATTGCTTTGTGAAACGATTTTCGACTTTATTTAGAATGAAAGTGAGTGTAAAGGTTTTTTCATGAGAATGGCTACTTTGGACTTCTATTGAAAGCATTGTTTGGTCTTGTTGTTCACCAGCGTTTAACTCTTTTATTTGCAACCATATAAACTTCTCTGGAATAAAACACCCGACGAGTCATCGACTGGCATTTGACGCAAACGGTTGTGTTCTCAATTGTATTGCCTGCGAATACAGAATAGTTTATTATCTCATTCCTTATCGCACTCTATTCTCAGAMATTTTTTAGTGAATTTTCTTGATTAATTTAAAAAAAATGCACCCTTGGGGACCACTTGAGAAAATGATAGGCCCGCCCTATAATCTTCTAGTTCTCAATAGGGATGGAACATTTTTTTAATCGATTAAATAATCAAATTAATAATTGCAAGATATAAAAAAATAATTGCAAGTAAAGTAAAAAAATCGATTAATCGATTAATTTTTTGTTAAATGTTTTTAAATAATACTAAATTTCATAAAGACCACCACCAAGTTTCAGCGCCGAATCTTGTATTATAATGCTCTATCACAGAATCCCAGACATATCCCAAATGAGAAAATGGCCTATGTTTGAAGTTAAGTAGCACAATGACATTAAATTTATCAAAATATGTACAGCAATCTTAAAGTAAAAGAATTGCCTCTTGCTCGAAAGACCATGTTTTGCAACTTTGCGTAAAAATAAAACCAATCAAATATAGGAGACTATATTCTTAGTTCAGACATTCAAATTATGTTGGTATATACACAAAATCAAAAACGGAAATAAAATTAAAATATCGTATTAAAAATTCACTTGTCTTAGCATAAATGAAAATATATTCATTGAAATAAAGAAAATTTATTCTTTGTTCAACCAAGTGCGAAGAAAAAGCAATTCCGATAAACGTTTTGTTGTCAAACATTTGCGTTTTTCGGTCGCAGTTGCACCCGCTTTTGAAAAAAGCCGCTCAGCTGGTACTGTRGTACCAAGTAGATGACAATACTTTTTTAAAAGTCCGTACAGTTTTGGGCTAACGGTTTTCATTTCTTCCCAAGTATCAATAGTGTTTCGACTTAGTTCTAATACCTGACAATTCAAATAAAAGCTCAATTCACCTTCTGGAGATGTAAAATCGTTGTCCTTCCTCCTTCCTTTGTGCACTAGAGTTTTGTGAGGATCCCAGAGGTCAAACTCATAGTATCATCTGCAACTATTATTTAAGTACGTAAAAACTTTATAACTGGGGACAACGTTATCGCAATCCTAGATTGTAGAAAAGAAAATTAGAAATGTTTGCAGCAAAGTTGACATTTAACGAAGTTGTGGCTTATTTTATTAAAAAATTTCCACACTTCGCCTTTAACTGGCGACATTGCTCTTCAAACAATTAAACGTAAAGTGCGCTTGACTTAACAGTAAATGCAGTGTTACCAGACATTCATTTGTTGATATTAAACCACGTTGACATATTATAATTTAACTATGTGTACACCGTTTCCAGTCATTAATGATTGATGCGACCAATTTCGACCCTGGTACGTTTACTTATATGAACATAAAATGTATTAAATTTCAAAATGCTGTTTGCGATTATTTTGCAATTACTCGAGTAATAGTCTAGTAATTAGAAAAGGTGTTTCGATGCAATTAAATCTTAAATTGAATGAAAATAAACGATTAATTTAATCAAATGATTAATCGTTGCCATCACTAGTCCCCAACCAAAAAGAAAGAAAAAGATGGAGCAATTATCGAAGCATGAATTATTTCCTACTTTACCAACAACAAAAAAAGATAGCCCCAAGTATGTTGTGGTAAGTTCAAGTGCAATAAGTAAACCTTTAAATGAATTTTCATGCTTCGCTGCGTATAAAGCCCTAAAACATATTAGTTCTGACATAATAAGAATTAGTGAATTAAAAGACGGCAATTTACTACTCCTGGTAAAAAATAGCAATATAACAAAAAAATTCACTGCAACAAAACACCTCATTATGCATGTGTGATGTAAAAATGAACTACATAAAAATTTAAACTAATCAAAAGGCACTATCTCGCTCCGAGTTTAAATCAAGTCTCTGACAATGAAATAATTGAAAAATTGAAACAACAGGGTGTTACATACATTTACAAATTTCTGAAATATATAAATGGTAAACCCACCCTAAGTGGCGTGGTTTTTTTAACCTTCGATCGCTACTACTTGCCCGAAATAATTGATGTATCATGGTATACAACCAAGGTAAGACTCTACTATTCAAACCCAATTAGATGCAAAAACAACCAACTAATTGGCCATACAAAAAAACGCTGCAATAAGATCCCTATCTGCGACAGATGTGCATTACCAATACACAACCCCTCACCCTGTACTCGCACTTTCTATGTAAATTGTTCTGCTGAACACGCTGCCTCAAATAAATTGTGTCCAAAATTCAGAGAAATAAAAAAAAATAATAACAATTCAAACCGTAATAAATGGTTATAGTCTCATAAATTTTGTCCCGAAAGATTATGACAGGGAAAAAATTGTAAATGTCCCATTTTCATTATCTAGTCGAAGGCCGTTCGTTCGGCAGTTAGCCCACTCAAAACTTTAAACGCGTTTATCTCAAAACTGTTCTTTTCAACTTGGCCGGAAACATAACTCAAACAATTTGCAACCGATTCACTTGCAATTTTGACAAGATCTTCAGAACTACATTATCTACAGAAGAACATAGGATTTTTTTTTATCATTCCGTTACCTACCAAAAACCCCACCACAGAATAGATCATGAGAGTTCTTCAGTGGAATATGAAAGGTATTTTCAACAACCTCCCTATAAACAAAACGGCGTATACCTCACAAATACATCGGCCATTTTCATAATTTACCACAAAATAAATTATCTAAGCAAGGTATTACCTTATTTATTAAAAACAAATCAAACATAAAATTATCCCAATATTATCAAACACCTCCGTAATTGCGAGAGAAATTAACATAGGTTTCAAATTTTTTATAATCTCATGCTATACATATGTATCCCTCCGCATCAAAAGTTTAATGCAGGTGATTTTATAAATATCACAAACGTCACTTCCTCTTACGTAAGAGGTCAAATAATAGAAGACGTTATACTAGCAAGAAATCTCGTAGTTCTTAACGATCGATAACCAACCTACTTCTCTACACACAAATCGTTCACTCATGGAGACATTGCCCTTTGTTCAGCATCCATAGCCATTAATCTCCCTTCTTACACGTTAGAAGATGTCCACAATAGCGACCATTTTCCGCTCATAACTTCTTTCGTTACGCCGATGCAATATACGATTAAACCGCGATCAAAATTTCTTATAGAAAAAGCCGATGGGCTTAAATACTGCAGCCTGATTAACAAAATTACAAACACTAGACTAACGTCAAAGAATATAAATGCAGAAGCGTCGAATATAAAACCAATTATACGCTCCACTGCTTACTTAGCCATTCCTCAAACAAAAAAAAAAAATTTACCACCAACTCCCGTATTGGTCCAAGCTATTAACCGCTCTAAGGAGCACAAAGCAATCACTTTGGACTACATTTAAACAAAATAGAACAACAGAAAATTTAATTAAATATAAAAAAGCAATTTCATAAGAGAATTTAAATCCGCAAAAAAAACTTTAGAAAAATTAACAGCTAGTATAAAACCCACTTCAAGCCCAAAGAAAAGTATGGAGTGACATAAAAGCCCTTTCAGGTGGATACTATCAAAACAAAATCGACCTTATAAAATCACCGTTAGCAATTCCAAAAATTCAAACTTTCACTCTAATTTTATTACTCTTTCAAGTGAAGTAATTTCACAAAATTACTGCAACTCATCACCGTGTTTTAAAGCCACGTTGATAGAATCTCCCATTACAATTGAAGAATTTGATTTTGCTATCAGCAAAATGTCCGGAAAAACACCCGGATCAGACAAAATTTCTTACCCCCTATTAAAAAATCTCCCACACTCCTTAAAAGTCATGATAACTTTATACAATAACATATTGGAACAAGGCATACTGCCGCAGGAGTGGAAAAAAGCTGTTATTATCCCTCTCCCTAAACCTAACAAATCAAATCACTGACTTCAGATCAATTTCTTTGATTCCTTGTATGGCGAAAGTTCTGGAAAAAATCATTTCAAAGAGGATAATGTGGTATGCTAAACAAAAGTATTTAATAAGCCCCAATCAGTTCGCTTTAACCCAGCCCCCAATCAGTTCACTTTAATCCACTTATTCGTCCTCAGCCCAGACTTCGAAAAAGCTTTGATAGAAGCATACAGTACTACAAGAACTACAAAAATTGGACATTGGAAACAAAATGTATAATTTTATAAAGGCATTTCTTTCAATTCGTAAATTTGCCCCTTCATAACGGCATCCCACAGAGATCTCCTCTCTCAGCAACGTTATTTATTATAGCTTTTATTCAACTCAACAACTT